>NC_079893.1:11943900-12186130 GCF_024868665.1 Triplophysa rosa | reverse complement strand
TGTAATATATATATATATATATATATATATAGTGTGCGTGTGTGTGTGTGTGCGCGTGCGCGTGAGTACGGTAAAACAGGAAAAAATACATGTGCAATTTCAAACTAATGACCCTATTAAAAGCGCTCTTTTTTCCATCTTGGTCAACCAACCAATCACAGTCTTAAAAAGACTGTGTCATACATAGCAACGGGGTCAGTCCCGCCTCCTCACTAAAATAAACGTTTTTGTCTTTTCCTTGCTCAGAGTTTCTCTCAGATTGGTCCTGAATTGTTTTTAAGCTAAGACTCCTATGTAGAAGTTTTTAAGATAAATTAAGAGCTTTCTTAGAGGATTCTTAGAAGCTTTAAGAATACAGGCCCAGAGCTCTCCATCAAACATAAAGCTCCAAGTTATGCACAATGTGTGTGTGCATAACAGAGCAGCTGGATTTCGTTTTGGTGTTTTAATGAGCTTCACAGTGTGATATAAGACTGCAGGCTTTATTAAGTATTACTAATGAGGTCCACCCCTTTCACAAACCCACACAAACCTATACTAATCATGCTGTAACAACATAACTACAGTCATTTTAACAGTAAATGCAACAACATATTGGTTTCCTTAACCAATGTAACCAACCAAAATGTTAGTTCCCAGATTGGGGTTTGTCTTGAGAACCTATCATCTTCTGAGTATTTAGAAAAGGCCAATGAAAATTGGCAAATGAAATTTGCATGCCGGACTCCTCCACGGATGTCCGGGTATAAGAGGGAAGCCGGCGTGCTCATTCATTCACCTTTTGTTCTTCAGAGCCTACGCATCTGATGAGCGACTCTTCGATCTTCAGTGATCTAATCCTGCTGGATTCTACGACGTGGTGCAGCGGACGGTCCCTTCCTGCAGCGACTCTCCCCTGGGCGTCTCGGCAGTTCCGGAAGTGTCTGAGCAAAATTTTTTCTAAAAGAGCAAATTTCTCCAGCGTGGCATGACCCGCTGTTCTCTTGGGTGCGACGCACTCATTGAGGAAGGGGACGGACACGATGTCTGCCTCAGGTGTTTGGGTCTCCGGCACGCTGAGGCAGCCTTTGTGGATACGTCCTGCCCGCACAGCGGGTGGATGGCGATCCAGACGTTGCGGTCTCGGGTGGCTGTATTCTTTATGGATAAAGCCACCACCTCGTCTGCTACCCGAACCGTGATGACAGTGGCTACGGCCCTGCCGCCTACTTCGGTTAACACCGGGGGTGATATGGGGATCACTGTGAACGTTAACCCGCCAGCCACAGGCTCACAGACCGTTCACGCCCCATCTCGCTCGTCTGACCGTTCCTCAAGAGACGGTCCTACCCCGTCTTGTTCCTCCATCACGTACTCGGAGGTGCGTGACGAAGATGAGATGTCGATCGCAGCATCGGAGGGCGACCTTTTGGCATCCGACCCCGACGATTCCTCGGAGCTCCCTCCCCCGGGGGGTCGAGCCCAGGAAGAAGCGGACGTCGAGATGACAACCATGCTTTTCCAGGCTGCCACGAGCATTGGGCTGCAGTGCACTGCACCGCCTTTTCGCGGCTGGATACGTGGTACCTGGGGTCTGAGCGCGGCTCCAAGCCGCGCCCAGCTCCAGTCCCATTCTTCCCGGAAGTGCATGAGGAGCTAAGTAAGACCTGGAACGCGCCCCTCACAGCCCGTTCCAGTCAGAAAAGCTCAGTCGCCCTTACTTCCCTCGATGGTGAGGCGGCCAGGGACTATGTCGAGATTCCCCAGGTGGAGCGTGTTGTCGCGGTGCACCTGTGCCCGCAGACGGCAGCCACCTGGAGAGCTCGGCCTAGACTCCCATCCAAGGCGTGTAAGTTTTCGGCATCTCTGGTGTCGAAGGCTTACACTGCTGCGGGTCAGGCCGCCTCCTCCCTCCATGCCATGGCCATCCTACAGGTCCACCAGGCCAAGGCATTGAAGGAGCTCCACGAGGGTAAGACCGACTCAGCTGTAATACAGGAACGCCGTACCGCCACCGATCTCGCTCTACGGGCGACTAAGGTGACGGCACGGGCCCTGGATCAGGCGATGTCCACCATGGTGGTCCAGGAGAGGCACCTCTGGCTTAACTTTGCGCAGATGCAGGACGCCGAGAAGGTTCGCTTTCTTGACGCCCCCATCTCGCAGGGTGGGCTGTTTGGTGACACCGTTGAGGATTTCTCTCAGCAGTTCTCGACGGTGAAGAAGCAGACGGAGGCCATCATGCATATCCTGCCCCGCCGTGACTCGGCCACCTCCAGGCCTCCGGCTCCAGTGCCTGCTTCCCAGGCTGCCTCCCGGAAAAGGACGTCGAAGAGGAAACCGCCTCCCCATCAGAAGCCATCGCGGAAGCAGAAGCGGCCCTGACGGAGAGACCCCAGGGAGATCGAGGCTACCATCGGGCCCGAACCCAGCCACTCCATTGCTGGGTCGGATAGGGACGGTTCCTGCCCCGTCCTACCATCTGCTGGTCCCCACCGGGGGGCCAGCACCCACTTCCTCACAAAAAGAGTTTCCTCTCTCTCTGGGTTATCACAGCCGTTCCCACCCTCTGGTCGACGGTGGACGGCTCAGCACTCTCAGACAGACAGTGCGTTGAGCTGGACAATCGCCAGGCAGGAGAAACAGCAGAGCCGATCTCCTCCCCAGGGGACCTCCCCCGGCAAGGAATCCGTACTGCTAGCCATCGAACCACCCCCCAGGGGGGCGATGAAGAAGATCAAACCTCTAGTCCCCCTGTCTCGGTTTCTGGGAGCTTGGCTTCAGCTTCCCAGACTGTCAGGCTGGCTGAGGAAGACGATCCGTCTCGGCTACGCAATTCAGTTCGCTACACGTCCGCCCAAGTTTCGGGGCATCCTTTTTACCTCAGTCAGAGGCAAGGATGCTCCCGTACTTCGGGCGGAGGCCGTCTGGAGCGATCGAGCCCATCCCACCAGCCGAGATGTCCAGCGGGTTTTACAGCATGTACTTCATTGTCCCCAAGAAGGCGGGGGGTTGCGCCCTATCTTGGATCTGCGTGTTCTGAACAGGCACCTACACAAGCTGCCTTTCAGTATGGTCACGCAGAAGCGCATCCTGACGTCCATCAGGTGTCAGGACTGGTTCAGGGCAATCGACATGAAGGACGCGTACTTTCATGTCTCGATCCTCACTCGACATCGGCCGTTCCTACGGTTCGCGTTCGAGGGACGGGCGTATCAGTACAGGGTCCTCCCCTTCGGTCTGTCCCTGTCTCTACGGGTCTTTACGAAGGTCGTGGATGCCGCCCTGTGCGGGTACTAAACTATCTCGACGACTGGGTCATCTCGGCTCACTCGCGAGATCTGTTGTGTACACACAGGGACCTTGTGCTCCGGCACCTAGATCGGTTGGGGCTACAGGTCAACTGGGAAAAGAGCAAGCTCTCCCCCGCGCAGAGCATCTCCTTTCTCGGTTTGGAACTCGACTCTGTCTCCATGACAGCGCGACTGACTACAGAGCACTCCCAGTCAGTGTTACACTGCCTGAAGTACTTCAGGCAGCCAGCGGTCCCCCTGAAACAATTTCAGAGGCTCCTGGGGCACATGGCATCCTCGGACGGGCCCCCGCCTGCGTTGGCATATCAACTGCCTAGAGTTGTGGGCTGTGCTACTTGCACTGAAGAGATTCCAACCTCTCGTGCAGGGCAAGCACGTGCTGGTCAGGTCAGACAGCACAGCTGCCGTGGCGTATATCAACCACCAGGGTGGCATTCGCTCATGGCAGCTAACACGACTCGCCCGACGCCTCCTCCTCTGGAGTCAGCAGGTGATCAGCTCCCTGCGAGCCATACACATCCCGGGCAACCAGACAGCAGACTTGCTTTCTCATCAGTGGATGCCTCGCGGAGTGTGGCGACTCCACCCCCACGCGGTTCAGCTCATATGGGAGCAGTTCGGCCAGGAGCAGGTGGACCTGTTTGCCTCCCCGGACTCCACCCATTGTCCGCTTTGGTACTCCCTGACCCCCTGACCTCGGCACGGATGCCCTTGCGCACAGCTGGCCTCGGGAAAAGCGGAAGTACGCCTTCCCCCCAGTGAGCCTCATTGCACAGACCCTGTGCAAGGTCAGGGAAGAGGAGCATCAAGTGTTACTAGTTGCGCCTTACTGGCCCAACTGGACTTGGTTCTCAGAGCTGATGCTTCTGACAACAACTCCCCCCTGGCCAATTCCCCTGATGAAGGACCTTCTTTCTCAGGGGAAGGGCACGTTTTGGCATCCCAGGCCAGACCTCTGGAACCTCCATGTCTGGCCCCTGGACGGAACGAGGAGATCCTGAGCGGCCTACCCCCGGCGGTCGTAGAGACTCTCACGCAGGCTAGGGCTCCGGCCACTAGGAGGCTGTATGCCTTCAAGTGGTGCCTCTTCTCGTCCTGGTGCTCTTCTCGCGGAGAAGACCCACAGAGATGCTCGATCAGGTATGTACTGTCCTTTCTCCCAGAGAGACTTGAGAGAAATCTCTCCCCTTCCACACTGAAAGTGTATGTTGCCGCAATCGCCACACATCACGATTCAGTTGCTGGCAAGTCTCTAGGACAGCACGACATGGTCACCAGGTTCCTGAGGGGTGCGAGACGGTTGAATCCGCCTCGCCCATGCCCTGTACCCGCTTGGGACCTCGAAGTGGTTCTGGAGGGCCTCCAGAGGCCCCCCTTTGAGCCCCTAGGAGAGGCCGATCTTTCTCGCCTGTCGATAAAGACGGCCCTCCTGGTGGCGCTTGCCTCCATCAAGAGGGTAGGGGACCTACAGGCATTCTCTGTATCCACGGGTTGCCTAGAATTCGGACCTGGAAACTCTCACGTTATCCTGAGACCCCGGCCCAGCTACGTGCCCAAGGTTCCCACCACTCCCTTCCGGGACCAGGTGGTGAACTTGCAGGCGCTCCCCACTGGGGAGGAAGACCCAACCCCATCCGTGTTGTGTCCAGTACGCGCACTGCGCCTCTACTTGCACCGCACGCAGAGCTTTAGAAGCTCTGAGCAGCTCTTTGTCTGTTTTGGAGGACAGCAGAAGGGGAGGGCTTTCTCCAAACAGAGACTGGCGCACTGGCTCGTGGATGCCATCACCACGGCATACCAGTCGCAAGATCGCCCCTGCCCCTTAGGAGTTAGGGCACATTCCACTCGAGGTGTCGCCTCCTCGTGGGCACTGGCTCAGGGCGCCTCTCTGGCAGACATTTGCAGAGCTGCGGGTTGGGCTATGCCCAATACCTTCGCGAGGTTCTACAACCTCCGCGTTGAACCGGTGTCAGCCCGCATCCTGCAGGGCAACAGGTAGGACCGGCAACCGCTAGGGCGTATGCCCTTCCCCCTCCGGGGGGAGCAGTGGCGATCCCGCCTCACTTCTTTCCCCTCGGGTAAAGAATAGACATTCCATCCATCCCTAAGCACCCTTCCAGGGGGCAGGCTGGGCAGGGCAGCCCTGCCCCCTTAGGCCGGGGAACAGTTGAGTTATATACCACATAGCTCTAACTGGACCTAGTGCTCCAGACGTGGTAACCCCCCCTCCGTGGGCTGTTCCGTCTGATGTATCCTCATGAATGGTTCCCACCTCGGCAACCCATGACCTCCCTAGGTGGACTCCCACCTTGCGGTTAACTGTAGTCCGCACATCTTCCCATGAGTTCTCCCCTGATGGTGAGACCATGTGGTGTCTCCACTAGTTCCTCCCTTCGGTAGGTAGTGGTCTCTGCAGCGTTTTTCCCCCGGGGGGAATAATGCTTACCCAGTGATCCTTACGGAGCCGGGCAGCTTCTCGCTGTTTAGAGAACTAGGCCTCCGCCCGTGACGGCCGGTGGCAGGGGCTTCCCAACTTTGTGGAAAAGCTCTGGGTCCCCCTTCCTCTCCACTGGATGGTCATAATTTCGCGTTAGCGCCCACGTCTGACTCGCCCAGGCCAGTCAACATTGCTCCGCTAGAGATTGTGACGCGGCTCAGTGTTGTGGCGTCTTCCATAGGAACCCCAATCTGTCGGTTCGACACAACGTCGAGAGACCGACAGAAAGGGAACGTCTTGGTTACGGATGTAACCTCAGTTCCATGATGGAGGGAACGAGACGTTGTGTCCTTCATGCCACAACACTGGCCGCCCACCCCAGCGGTCGGGGGAGGATGCTTAAGGCTCCTCAGACCAAAGGTGAATGAATGAGCAAATTTCATTCGCCAATTTTCATTGGCCTTTTCTAAATACTCAGAAGATTATAGGTTCTCAAGACAAACCCCAATCTGTCGGTTCGACACAACGTCTCGTTCCCTCCATCAGGGAACTGAGGTTACATCCGTAACCAAGACGTTTTTTTCTTTAATTTTATTTTTGTATATTTTTGCCCTTCATGCAAATACTTTTACATGCATTTAGCAGGTGCTTTAATCCAAAGCGATTTACAAAAGTAAGGCAAACAACGAAGCGCTTACTCGTTACTTCAAACAGCACTATACAGTGACTAATAAAAACTTCTTGCTTCTTGTCACTGTGGACAGAAACATAGTAAATTCAAAGTGAAATGTAAAGAAACGCTGGCTGACATTGTCAACAGGGTCAGTGAACAGGTTATAGAGTGACATTCCTGAAACTGCACAGAGACACCAAGAGATGCTGAGTTTGGCCAAAACTACTTGCACGTATTGATTCGAGCGCAGTGAAACACACTCTACATCAAAGCGAGAGAGAGAGAGAGAGAGAGAGAGAGATTTGTGTTTCTGTTACTGGTTAGTTTGGGCTTTAATTGTGTTGCTCACTTTTTCTGAATAGACTATTTTATGACAGGTTGTAGTCCTAATTGACTGACCTGTTAACCTTTGAAAAACACAAACGTTAGGTAAGACTGAGTTAGAGGGAGACAGACGATGTCGCAGACAGGGACAACTGAATAGTTGTTCGCAATCACAGGATTAAGGCAAAACTGTTTTTGACAACAATTAAACTCGTCAGGATTAATTGACCTAATTAATCACATTTTCCCATCAGAATGGCCAAAAAACACATTTCTCAAAATACAGGTTTTGAATGACATGAGGGTGAATTTATAATAACAGATTTTTATTCTTGGGTGAACTGTATCTTAAAGTGCTAATAGAGGCTCATTAATAATAAATAAACTTATTTATAATCACCAATTAACACCCATCCAATTATCTAAAATAAACCTACAATAAAAGTTTTTATTTTTTGGATTCTTTCTAAAAAAAAATGAGTTTAAGAATAGCATTTGTATTTGTTGTGCATGTTACTGTCAGGGTCCTGTCCTTCCTATTCGGAGTTATCGTGTCTTGTGGACAGGGTCATGACAGTACCATGTCTTGTGTGTGTGTTTCGTCTTGTGTGGAGACACGTGGCGGTTTGTTTTGACATTTCGCCGCCTGTCCTCCTGTCTTTCGTTTAGCTCCGCCCCCTTGTTTCTCCGTTAGTGTTTCATCCCTATCACCTGTCCCATCATCTTCCCGCCAGTTTCTATTAGTGTTAAGTCTTGTCACCTGTCCTTCACCGTCCCTGTGTAGTTTTCCCTCGTCAGTGTTTCCCCTTTATAAGTCCTGTCTTTATTCCCAGTCCTTGTCGGTTCATTGTGTTATTGTATGCGTGTTCCTTGTACCTCACCTCACCTTACCTTGCCTTCGTGTTCCGGATTCCTTGTTCCTGTGGACTTATTATTTATTATTCAAAGGACCTTGTTTTGTTTTGTCCCCTTGTGGGAGTTTTTAGTTTTGATTCTTGTTTTAGTTTCTGTGAGTTTTCCCCATCGTGGGTGTTTTGTTTCTGTTTATTAAAGTCTTCTTTGTTTAAACCCTTCACCTGCCTGCATTTGGGTTCTGTCCTCTCGTTCCGTGACAGTTACATGTGTCTGCTAAGATCAGTTAAAAGTTAAAGCTTGATCACACCCACTCCATAATGTCAGGCGAACTAAAACATTTTCAGAATGATCATAGCTTTGTGACAAATGAACCTATTTGATTATTCAAGTAAACATAAAAATGTCTGTTCCATTTGACCTTACGTTACACTTTACTGAACCCATCCTGGATGGGTGATAATATATTCATTAAGAAATTGTTTTACAGTAGCGTGGTACTGTAGCACAGTCACCTTTCTCCAACCCCCAAACAGCCCTCAACAAATCTGAAAGAAACAAGAAAAATGTCTTGAAGGTATTTGATATTAAACAGCCGAGAACTGTATTTTTGGATGGTCACACACACTCAAGGTATTTGTAGCTCCTGGCAAGTGTCAAACAGTATGCTTGCATCTTTCAGAGAGAATAAAGGGGAAATGATGTCGGCCTGTTTTTATTTGAATGTGCTGTTCATCTCAGATAAAAGATCAGAAAAGCACCAGGCCCAGACAATGTCTCACCCTCCTGCCTGAAAGTCTGTGCAGAGCAGCTGTCGCCCATCTTCACAAATATTTTTAACAGATCTTTGGAGCAGTGTGAAGTCCCTTCATGCTTCAAACGCTCCACCATCATCCCTGTACAGAAGAAACCCAAAATATCTGGACTTAATGACTACAGGCCTGTTGCTTTAACATCTGTGGTCATGAAGTCATTTGAGAGACTTGTACTGGCCCACCTGAAGGACATCACCAGACCACTTCTTGATCCCCTCCAGTTTGCTTACCGAGCAAACAGGTCTGTGGACGATGCAGTAAACATGGGACTGCATTACATCCTACAACACCTAGACAGACCAGGGACTTACGTCAGGATCCTGTTTGTAGACTTCAGCTCGGCCTTCAACACCATAATCCCAGACCTCCTCCTGCCCAAGCTTACCCAGCTCTCTGTGCCAACCTCTACCTGTCAGTGGATTATTAACTTCCTGTCGAACAGGCAGCAGCTAGTGAGGTTGGGAAAATTTAAATCCAGCACATGTACCATCAGCACCGGAGCTCCTCAAGGATGTGTTCTTTCTCCACTGCTATATTCACTCTACACAAACGAATGCACCTCTACAGACCCTTCTGTCAAACTCCTGAAGTTTGCAGATGACACCACAGTCATTGGCCTTATTCAAGACGGTGATGAATCTGCCTACAGAAAGGAGGTTGCTCAGCTGGCTGCCTGGTGTAGTCAAAACAACCTAGAGCTGAATGCATTCAAGACAGTGGAGATGATAGTGGATTTCAGAAGGAACCCTCCATCACTTCCTCCCCTCACCATCCTGGACAGCACTGTGGATACTGTGGAGTCATTCAGGTTCCTGGGCTCCACCATCTCTCAGGACCTGAAGTGGGAGTCCCACATAGACTCCATTGTAAAGAAGGCCCAGCAGAGGTTATACTTCCTCCGTCAATTGAGGAAGTTCAACCTACCACAGGAGCTACTGACCCAGTTCTACTCAGTGGTCATCGAATCTGTTCTGTGCACTTCAATTACTGTTTGGTATGGCTCGGCCACCAAATCAGACCTACGAAGACTACAACGGACAGTTCGTAGTGCTGAGAAAATTATTGGTGCTCCTCTGCCCACACTTCAGGACCTGTACGATTCCAGAGTGAAAAACAGGGCAAGAAAAATCATCATTGACTCCACACACCCAGCACACAAACTCTTTGATCTGCTGCCCTCTGGCCGGCGCTTTAGAGCACCAAACACCAGGACTTCCAGACACAGAAGCAGCTTCTTCCCCCAGGCAATCTCCCTCCTAAACAGATAACTGCTCCTTAAGAGCAATATTCCACTTCCACTACTCCTATAGTGTGCACTACTGTGCCTTATTATATCTACATCTTATGTATACATGTATATAACACTACCTCTACTTACTAAATTATCCATTTGCACAAGTGTACATACAATCTGTTAATATGTTTATTCTACTATATACTACCCGGTACAATGTCTCTTATATGTTATTATCCCCCATTTTCTGTAAAATAGTCTTTATTTTATATATGCACAATTTAGAATCTTTTAGACTGTAAATCGTATTATATTGTATTGTCATTGTGTTAAATGTCTGTACTAGAAGCTTCCAACACCAAAGAAAATTCCTTGTGTGTGCAAGCACACTTGGCAATAAAGCTCTTCTGATTCTGATTCTGATTCTGATATTTGAGGCTAAAAAGTCTTTGTTCTACAGTTTGCCTTCCCACAGGAATGTTAAATAGATACACAGCTTAACGTATGACCTCTTCAAAGGATGTGCACAGAGATCAAAATTTCCGTGGAGAAGAAGCAGAGACTAGCTCAAAATAATCCACAACAGATCACAAATACACATGAGGATCAGATCGCTAAAGAAGAGCGGAAAACAAACAATCAAGACGGACAGAAAACATAAACAATTACTGCTTAGAACATGCGAATGTGTGTGTGTATACTCTATCCAAAAGCGTGTCCCTGATTGTAGTTGACAGTGCCGATTGTGTCAGACATCGGTAGCCTGGAGTCAGCAGCAGCTGTGAGTACCAGCACCTCCAGAGTTCTGAGAGGCGACAGGAAGAGCGACGAGAGCACTGACCCAACCAGGAGGCTTTGATCTGGGCCACAATTCCATCACTGACTGCCACAGCCCTGGAACAAGGTGACGCCTAGAAAGCCGTAAAAATAAAATTCACATGTGAAAAGAGAGAAAGACAATCAAAGTGAAGACCGAACAGTGCAGATGGAAGAGTAACCAATGTCATACATACACAAACACACACACCCTGGCTGGTTTCCTCTGGACCAGATGTGTGAGCATTTTTGTCTGTCTGTGAGAATTAGAGAAATAAACACGAAGATATACTGTATCTACAATACTGTTAAAGTGGTCGTAATTGCTTCAGATTTGAGTACTACATCCTCCTCCATGCCAGAGCACATCGATTATCATTTGCTTCAAGTAAAGAAATTAAATGAAACATAAACAATCGTTCATGGGAGAGAAGATGTGTAAAAAGACTGTCTGGCAGATCAATTTTGCAAGCAAAAGGTGTGTTCGACACAAGCCCTTTCATGACAAGATTCTTAGATCATCATGGGAGGACGTCGTAATCAAATCAAAGCAATGGACATAATGCAATACACACCAGATGTTGACCTTCGACCCATACCTTTAAGCTACCCGCATGTCACACCCAGTTGGGCGATAAATTCACGTTTTACAATAACGCACATTCATGCTTTGGGACCTGAATATATATTTGTGTCTTGATTAATTCCATATTTTGTATGAGGGTTGTTGCTTACAGCATTATAAGACCTCTGGTCAAATCTTTAGCTGTCACAGAGTTCGGCTGTTTGCACAGTTGAAGAAACGTATGATTTTAATCAATAGTGACATTGAGTTTTATGACAGTTAATGTGAATTGAACAAACTATAGTGCTTTTTTCCTCTAGGTTCAATTAAAACCAGGGGGCTATTGTAACTGTTGCACACTAAATCATAAAAACTAGGGTGGATTTAACACATATTTCTTATCGAGGAGAGTAATGACAGTAAAACTAGACCTGACCTAACCTGACTTGACTTGTACAGCATACTAACCTCAAACACAGACATAAAGCATACTGACATAGAGCTCACTGCAGAGCGTGCGTGTCTCCTGCTGGTCATGACAGAGGCCAAAGACATTCTTCACACATTCCTGTTCACCTCGAGACACATCCCGTCACCACGAATCAAACCTCTCCAAAGCTCTTCTGTCAATTCCAATTTTTACTTTTGTGGCAGATTTGGCACAAAAGAGATAAATAAGGGGAAAAACGCCTGAGGAAAAGAAATACGAGGATGTGTGTTTGTTCTTCATGGTAACCATTGGCAACTGCCTGCATCCCTCGGTTGTTTATTTTGAGCATAAGGATTCAAGCCAGCTGTTAATGACAACAATAATCACGGCTCACCATGACTGTGTTCGGTCTGTAAACATGCGCGTCTCACTGGTTTTCACACATTAACAGATTGACGTGTCGCCTGGTGAATCGGCTTGACGGAAATATCACAAGCCATCATTGTCCTCACAAAGCACACATTACTGTAACATGCAGTCTAATGCATGAAAAAACTAAACTGGAAATGTCAACAGAGCCCATACGAAAAACACAAAAAACGAGAGCCACATGTCACAAAACGAAGGCTTACCACAAAAAATTGTAACAAAACAAAAACATACTACAAAAATATGTATCACAAAATAAAACATACCACAAAAATGTCATTTCCAAATATGGGCATCGAAAAAATACAACTCAAAATCTATTTGGATGGAAGTAATTAAGTTGTTGAGCTCTATTCTGCCTCATATGCACTTTGCTTTGGTTCCTCCACATGTTGACAGTGAATTTGATAAAACCAAATCTGCACGCATGTATAGGCCAACTCGTATGTCAGCCAAATGCAGAGACACACGCAGACATGTACGCACACATGTGCAGAGAAACCTTTAATCTGCTTTGAATGTCAATTTAGACAGTCACTGACAGCAACGCGCAAAGAATAAAAACGATAATCAAAGAGGAGGAGAGAAAAGAGGAATTAAAAATCAAAGGGGAAGTAGAGGGGCTCTTTTTCTCTCAACCCTTCATCTCAAAGCTGAATCAATTACTGCCACTCCAGAAAGTGAGGGAGAGAGAGGGCTAGCAAAGTAGGGAGGAGAGGGATTTGCCAAAGACCCAACCAAAAGACAGGAATGTGTGGAGAATAGGAATCAGGTGCTTTTCCTGAAATCCGATAACGTCGCTCGCCTTTTGTTTTCATCTTTTTCATACACACACACACACAACTAAACTCCCTTAGTCATCAGAAGCACTCAGTCAATCTGCACACTTACACACACATACCATAACACGTACTGTCAGCAGAACACCCATTGCGATCACAGGCCATGTGTTCTATGATGTATGAATATATGGATGACTGTGAAACCATGACAAAACTCAGTTTACACACACACAAAACTGGTATTCCAACTTTGAACAGCCAACAGTGCATTGCTATTAAACCCATTCAACTTCAAATACACGCAGAGCACACATTCATATACAGTACATGTACACTAAAGGGCTGCTTTTGGCATCTCAGGGTGATACGAAGCAGACGGGCGGCACAAATTCTGTTTATCATTTGTTTTGATATAGTTTGCTTTTAAGCCTATATTTTCAAACCACATCACACACACCACATCACAGCTTCTAAACCTCAAACACAAATGACTCCAGACAATGTGGCAGACCACAGAGTTAGAAAGCCAGTGACAGAAAGACAGTATTTTACCACTTGCTCCAACTCTTAATTTAAACAGCATGTTATGCGAAGTGCTATAAGATGACTTTATTCGTTGGGTTTTGGTTGGTCTCAATTTCGAGCTGACTAAAGTTTAATCTTTGAACAGTTTAAAGTTGATCTCTCTTTGTCTTGAGTGCAAGATTTGTTTGATTTATATGATCTCATGGGAGATTATGTGCTGTAATATCTGTCATTTACTAATATTGCTGAGAAAGGAGAATGAAATGTAATTGCAAGCCAAATACGAAAACATATTTGTCAAGTGCATATCATCGATGTCCTTACAAAACCCCGCATGTCCACATTGGCTGTTTTTCAGGAAATGGAAAAAACAATAGAATTTTAAAATAATTAAATACTGTGTTGTCAAAGTTGACAAACACTTTTTAATGGTTAGATATTTGCTAAACCCAGTGACAAACATAAAGGGTGATAATAATGATCTATGGTAAAAAAAAACACAAAATATGGAGATATGAGGTTTCAGAAGGACAGCAGCGATATTTTGCAGATATAAATGAGAAGAAATTCACTGATTCTAAAGAAGGACTATTTTATTTATATTTAACAATAATAATACTCTTTTTTAATCTCCCTCCCTCTCTCTCTCTCTCTCTCTCTCACTCTCATTTATGCAATGGAAAAGTCCAACTTTATCTATATGGACAAACTAAGCCTGCTAAAATGTGTTCCTCTTTCAGCTGGCATTGGCAACTAAATAAACAATTTGTTATATATATATATATTACACATTACCAATACTCAAAGCTTTATTAGTTGAGTTTTCGGACAAACACCACAACATGAATAAATTAAGCAAAACAAAGAGGTCAATGCATTTCATCAAAAAAAATTGTTTCATTTAAAAGTCTGTACAGCCAGTGAGTTTAAATAAACCTTCCAGCTCTAAAGGTTACTGGGCTTCTTTTAGTCTGTACCAGAGCCGTTGAAAAACAGAGCGTGGTCACGTGGGTTCATGGAGCTCTCAATAGTTCCAAATTGTCAGTCTGTTTGAATGGGTTTAAGCGGGAGAGACAGTGGAAGCATTTGTATTTGCAACAAATTTCACTAAATACCAACACAATATATGCACTGATTACTATGTTGATTAAATTTATAATAACATTTTGCCTGATGAGTGTTAGAGAGACAGTATTAATCAGTTTTGTGTGTTTAATTTGACTAGGAAGGATGCATAATGTGCAATACATTAACAGTATGCATGCATTCATCTGTTCCTTATGCTTCTATGATCATCAGTACATACCAATGTTAAATTATGTTAAGACATCAACATAAAAATGCACAAGTAATTTATCAAGAAATAATTATGCACCACAAAGAACGCTGAAAAATGCCCAACAATTTCAGTCAGTAAGAGATTTTATTATATCATTTATACAGGGAGAGGGTAGATAACATTTTATTTAATGAGCAGTCGTTACAGAAAATCATTCAACCACACATACAGACACACAGAAAAGCCATTTTTATTTAGGATAACAATATTTTGTTTCAAAAACATCCTTATAATAAAACACCAGTTCAACAGAGATGTAATTTATCCACTTACCTGCAAATGTGTTTGGGAAACAGTGAAATGAATGGGCTTCAATGCAATGTTTGGAACTTCTCCATGACACGAGTTACCGCATCCCATTCTTCCAACGGACATCTATGTGAGAGTGGCAACTCTGTTTTTCAACGGCTCTGGTTTGTACAGATGTTTTTTTCATATGCCAATATTTCTTATATTCACCAGAGATGGCAAAAGTACACACATCCTTTACTTAAGTAGAAGTACAGATACTCATGTTTAAAAGTACTCAAGTAAAAGTTGAAGTACTGACTAAACTTGTTTACTCAAGTAAAAGTATAAAGTATGGGCTCTAAAATGTACTTAAGTAAAAAGTAGCCAATACTACTACCTGTTTTAGAGTCACGCTCGTACCTCACAACTGAACTACCATTATGTAGAACACAAGCATAAAAAAGACTGATGGAATAAATCTATTTGCCACTACCTAGGTAGTGGAAAAAAACACAAATTTATAATACAATTATGATGTAAGATAAGAGTGTAAAGGACAAGCGTATTGATAATTGTGACAGAATTCCCTTTGTCTCAAGTTCTCAACCATAATTTTAGCTATTCTTTGTGTTGCCTTCCGCCTTGGTCCGTGGCTTCTTAGACTACTAGCCTATATCTGCGATGCGTAATAGCCAGGAAATGACTGTTTGGTACTGTGATTGTCAAAACATTTTATAACAGAATTTCACTGCTTTCAATTTTAGATTAACTGTCCCTTTAAATTTTAAGCACAGACCATTCATGGACATATCATTATACAAAGGTTGTAGACACTTGGGAGATCTTGTCAAAAAGAGAAAACTGAGAAATAAAGAGATAATTAATTAGGCAAGTCAATTTACTTGGTAACCATTACTGTTTTTCTCGATTGGTTAAACACATTTCTTGAAATTATGCCTCGCTTTAAAATATTAAATGTTTAGCCTCTTACGTTGTACGTTACACTCCTTCAACATTAAAACTGATGTCAGTGTTACTAGATTAGGTGGATGATTTCCAGCCCAAAGGCTCACTAAAACCTACTCACTCCAACAAAAACCAGCCCAAAATTTTAACTTCCAAAATAATGTGATAGTATTTTATTGCAATGTCAATCAACGTTGATAAGGATCGTTTTTTATTTCCTTATAATTTTAATCATGACAAGATGAAAAAATATAATAAAAATCAGGAAAATAGATCAAACAGATCAAACAAGGCAAATGCATTAAGAAAATTAGAAAATAAGACTAATAGGATATGTCCAGAAACCACTTCAAATGGCAATCAGGAAATTAATAATTAGTTCATCGAAAGCAATGCAATGAGCAGGTATTTTTCACTCGTTCATGAACTTAACGCACACACCACGATAGCAAAAAATATGCAATTCATACATATTAATGAACAACAGCAACAATAATGCGCTTACCTTAACGAGCTGCCTTAACTTCTGACAGAGCTACAGTACATCTTTCGTGAAGTATATGTTTGTAGAACATGCGAATAGCTAAATAGCTAAATTACATATTTAAAATCTGGTCCTTTCGCGCTAAAAAACCCTACCATTCACGAGTCACCACATGATGCGGAATATCACGCTCGAATTCTGAGAACAGTTACTCCGTCTTCTTTGATTTGATTGGTCACCGCTTTGCTCTGTAAACAGTAACTCCCGCCTTCTTACATTTGATTGGCTAGTGGCCACCTAACACAGCGCTTCGGCTTTTAGGCAGACCTATCATTAGGTTGAAAAAGTCACGCAATGACAAGAAATAATATTGATTGTGCATCAAATACAGATTAAAACTAAAGTAATGAGCCTGGTTTGAAAATGTAAGAAGTAGAAAGTACAGGTATTTGCGTAAAAATGTAAGAAGTGAAAGTAAAAAGTCGTCAGAAAAATAAATAGTGGAGTAAAGTACTGATACCAGAAAAATCTACTTAAGTACAGTAACGAAGTATTTGTACTTCGTTACTTCCCATCTCTGATATTCACACATATTCTAGCAAATTCTTACTACATTTGTAATTGTTATTATGTTTTAAAGGCGGATTGAAACTGCCCCAGTTAATGACGTCATAAACCTGTAACCAATCACATCAACTCATTTGACCCCTGTGGATCAGCACATGGATTAAAGTTCTCCGTCGCTACCACGGATTTCCATTAATTGCAGCGAGTCTACGACGGATTTCCGTCAATTGCAGGGTTCCAGCCTGTCCTTAATGTCTTAAATTCACTTTTCATAATGTTGTTAACCCTTTGACGCGTACGATCACACCAGTGTGATTTGAACATTACACGCTTAGGCTGGCACTGAGCCAGAGACAGACTCAGTCACATATAACAACTACTCAGTGCTTTCAACCACATAATGTTTAATTTAGCCTTCAGACATATACACGTGCCTACAAGCACAAAATACTCAATTCTTCTACCAGTTCACCAGGCACTTACGTTTGTGTTTTTAAGTGAAGTGGATGAATTCACGTGATGTAAATCCGGCAGATCTCAGACCACGGCAGAAACAAACATGGCGGCGCCCGCTTATAGCTCAACTAACGCGATCATTATAAAAGTGTTTAAACAACAAAACACATTCACGTGCACATATTTGCCAATCGGAATGTTACATATTTCATGACATAGTTAACAGTTTGTGAATTTTTTTGATTAAAACAATGTAAAAGCAATGCATCAGTCATACAGCTGCTGTGGCTCTGCGGTGTGTCACATGATAAGCAGTGCCGCGTCGCCATGGAAATGTTAAAGTGATAGGCGTCCATCTACACGTCATCTTGGAAAAGCTAGTCAAACACTTTAACTAATCACTGTAGCTTGTCAAACACTGAAACGGGTGTCAGGTGTAGCCAAGCTTCAGGAATATGGTTTCTGAAGGCAGAAAAAGTGAAAAGCACAAAAAAAATACAAACAAAATCTTTGGTCTTAAGTGGTGATTTTATTTTGCTCTTTTTTCTGTTAATTATTAAGAGTTTCAGAAAACATTGTTTGGTCTTATAAGATAAATTAAAAAATGCACTGAAAAGTTATAGATGGTTGATTATTTGTCTAGGTAAGTATACTTTTTTCATAGATTAAAAACAGCTTTTAAAATACGCAAACTGGCAATACTACGTAAAGGGGTTCAAAACATCTCCCCTTAAAATGCTATTGGTTTCGACTATTTAGATAAAGTGTCTGTTAAAGGAATATGACTTGGCCTGAAAAAAAAATCAGTCAGAAGAATTTTTTTCACTTTAATCCATGTCAGCAGTTTGAGGCATAAATATGTAAAGATGGTGCGTAGATTCGGGCTAAAATGACCGCTACACTACTGGTTCAGCTCTCAGTTTCACTTTCAGTTTTAGCAGCATCTGGACTGGAACTACCGAGTGTGATTGAGCGGAGGCGAAAAAACGTTTAAATTTGTAATTTTGATGATAAAAAATTGTTTTAAGGGATAATATTATTGACCACAGGGTGACTTTAATATTTTAAAATAATGGCATGTGTATGCCAGATTTGGTTAACTAGAGTGCATTTGTTCATAAGGCTCAATTCCATCTTCATGTCTCTAAATGGTAATATGCATTCATCTCTTTTAGTCCCATATTGCTAATAAATGACACAGTAGTTCTAGCATGAAACTCTAGATGGCGAAGTCCTAAAGTCTAAACCAATCTGACAAAATACTTACTACACGGTGAAGTGATTGGTTCCGTCCGTATCAGCAGCCAATAAGCTTGCTGCTAGACGTTTAAATCTAGTGATTGTTGTAGCAGTGCAGCGCGTTTCAGATACCCTCCTCCTTCCCCTGCTCCACCTGTATAGATCTGCTACAAGGTGATCATGTAAGCTACGGGGTTTATTCATATATGTTATATGTGCAGCAGCATTCCTATATGCACACAGCAGCATGTTGTGGATGTATTGGCAGTAGCAAATCTTCGTACTTGCTCCGCCGCAGTAGAAGCAGATCTATTCCGCAAACACCAAATACACTTATATGTCATGTACACCACCATGCTGAACCCTCCGAGAGTTGTCATGACAGAACTGGTAATGTTCTTGTAATTGGGACTCCATTCCAAAAGCACAAGGAACAGACTTGTGTTCTGGTCGGTTTTGCGAGGCAACCTCGGATGGACGCGTCGCAATCACCGCTGCGGGTTCTGCACGTGCAAGTCTTCATTCGATACGTCCTTGATATCAAGAACACATCCGGGTATTTTCTATGCGTTCTCTGTACTTGTGTTCTTGAGTATCAGAACCGGACTTTGACGGATGATGATGACGTAGAGCGAGAACACATACTGAGAAACAGTCACTGTCTTTATTACTGTTCTTATTTTATTATCAAGGACACTGTGCTTTAAATAAAAAACAAAGCCTCAAGCAATACAATAATAGTATATGACAGATGTGTCAGAGTTACAAAAACAAACTCACATTCAGTAAAAGTCAAAAACACTAATCTGCCATCATGTGCCATGTAAGAGTCAGTTTTTCCAAGCAATGTCTCCCTGGGGCTGGAGATACACACGTTTACACATGCACATACAAATGGGGCACAAACCGCTCAGTATTTCTGAAATGTGACGTGATTCAAGTTCAAACTAAATCTCGTAAAACAAATTTTAAATTGTACTTTTTCATATACTGTATATATTGAATAAAATACACATAAATGTAAATGCACATCTAAGTCTGTAAAACATACATGTTTATTATGAATCATATAGATATGTACAGAATATACATACAAATCTGTCCTAAAGGTTTAACTAACTTTCAAATTAGTTTGCATAAAAAACTGACATTTCAAACGGCTGTTTAACATTCAGTGTGCACAAACATTTCACCTCCTAAGATCTGCTGCTACTATAAACACATTCACACCCAGACACACACACTCATACTGCAGCTCATATATTCAGCCAGTAGCTACTGAGTCAACATTTCACACATCAGGTGGTAAAAGACAAGAGCGTGCCTAGCTTATTCACAGACAGCACTGCTAATTCAAGCTGTCGTTATAGGCAATGATCTCATTACATCAATTTACAATTGCGTACTATTACCATACTATTAAACCTCCTGTTTTGCTAGCACGGCAGGATCTGTTTGAATACAAGTCACTAAATATCACCCTAATTTACATTGTTACAATTTTAGAACTCCATTCCTGTTCTCATATATATTGAACTGTATCAAAGCATAAGTTCGGCTCAGTCTCTTATGACATCACGATAACACTAAATGCAGATGAAGCTACGGCGTAATAAATTCTGACACCTCCAGCTTTTGTGCTTCTCGTCAACCTTTTAAGCCTGTTAGTATCTACACAACTACACCGAAAGCTCTCGCAGACTTTATAGCTCCATGACCTTCACCGTGCGCTTCAACGTCGAGTCTCTGTTAAGTTTAATTTACTTGTAAAATCCTCATGGCCTGATGGCCACCAGTCAATTAGCTGTAAAATGCTGCTTGAAAATCTCAGCAACATGGAGTGGACGGCACATTCTGCATGAATAAAAAATATCATCGTGCAAATGAAACACTCGCCATGCATGGACACGCCATCCATCATATTTAAGAGGTGAGCAGTTAAACCTATCTCAGCGGTTTTATTGTTTGAAGACAGAATAGAGTGACTCTGGGTTTTGATGAGGCCTTGATGAGCTGCGTGCTCTGCAACGGAGAATCTGATATTGAAAAGATTGAGGAGGTTGTCATCACAGCTAAGTTGGCCGAGCGGGCCATGCAGAAATGTTCAGATCTGAAGAGTACTTTTTTAAATATGTGCATATTTTATAATATTTTTGATTTAATTTTGCATACATTTTTGCTTTTCTTCGTATAAGTGGTGTTACAGTATCCTTGCTGAAAAAACAACCCTGCTGAAAAAAACCATAGAAACCATTAAGGACGTTGTAATGGTTTTATAGGGATTTGTATTGGTTTTAATGGAAACTGTAATGGTTCTACTGGTATGTGATGGATTCTACTGGTGGGATGTTAAATCCTATTGGAATAATGCCCAAAACACACTACAAAAAGGCATTTTGTAATGGTTTTAATGGAAAAAGCTATTGGTTCATAATGGTGTTTTAATGGAAACCATTGGAATTTCTGTAATGGTTTCTATTAGGTTTCTATGGTTTTTTTCAGCAGGGAACACCAACCCAATAGAAACCATCATAGAAATTCTAATGTTTTCAATCAAAATACTATTATGAACCATTAGCTTTTTCCATTAAAACCATTACAAAATAGCTTTTTGTGTTTTGGGCATCATTCCAATAGGACCCCTGCTGAAAAAAACAATAGAAACCACTAAGAAGTTGTAATGGTTTAAATGGTTATAATGGGACTTGTATTGGTTTTAATGGAAAATATAATGGTGTCTACTGGTGTGTGATCGATCCTATTCGCAGGATGTTAAATCCTGCTGGAATAATGCCCAAAACACACTACAAAAAGGAATTTTGCAATGGTTTTAATGGAAAAAGCTATTGTGTTGTAAGGGTATTCTAATGCAAACCATTAGAATTTCTGTGATGGTTTCTATTAGGTTTATATGGTTTTTTTCAGCAGGGATAACATACCACCAATAGAATCCATCACATATAGATGGTTTTGAAGCAACAACATAAACAAACGTTACTGCGCATGCATGTGTTCGTGGACTATCCTTAACTTCCGGTACACATTCGCAAATAATAGTGACTGTAGATTATTTCTGATAACAAGCGAAAGAAACCCAAGAAGAACCGTTACTTGGCTGAATTTGCCTCTCCAATATTTTGAATTTAGACTGCGATACCAAGCTAAACCGTCAATGTCCCATACGGTTTCTTCAAATGCGACAAAGATACATGAAGCATTCGACAAACTGTGTATTTAATAAAATGAACATACAACAAAATTTAATTAATACAATTGTTATACAATAAAATAATAATATGAAGTAATATTAACATAAATTCAATTAAATAAAAATAAAAATAGTTATATTGTTAGACACTAGCCAGCCCAATAAACAAACACAGACCGGAAGTTAACTGCAGTCCAGGTGCACGTGTCCGATGAAACGGTCATATTATAGTTTCCATTAAAACCAATACAATTCCCAATATAACCATGAAATAGTTTTTTTGGGGGCAGGGTTCTATTTTTTTTTCAGCAGGGATGTGTTTCTAACATAGAAGCATAGTGTAAAGAGTCGTGTGTATTTTCTTTGTCTCAAAATATAGCTTGGTTAACTTAAATGTACTTTTATGTTTAGCTTTGCTTCAATTAGAAGGTTTTATGATCTAAAATCCATAAAATCCTACACATATAAAAACATGAAACTAAGTACACTGCACTGTATTCGCATAAAATGTGTTTTGATTTCTCATACTATTCAATAATTACAAATAATGTTGACCTATTTTCTCCATTATTCCACATCATTTCCAAGGTATTGGTTGTACCCATGGAGAACATCTGGTACACAATGGGATGAAATTCACATTGGCAGTCCATCATCGGAGTTCACAGTTGTAAAATAATATAGAAATGATCACGTTTCTCTAGAGAAACACATTACAAAGGATTTTCCACATGAGCCTGTGGAAGAGTTTTACTGTAATGAATCTAGGACTCATCATTTCTTTACAAGACCTTTCTCCTCCATATGTCTACGTGTGGACATGTGTGTGTGGCTCTGTGTGTTCAGTGGTGCGAGCAAGCATTTTTTATTTTAATAAAACAAAAGAAAGAAAATGCAATCTGCTCTATAACTAATTGACCTGACATACGTGTGTGAGTATTTTTAGTCTTCAACATCTGTTTTTGTTAATCGCTCCAACGCCAAATTGCTCTTTCTTTGCTGCTGGAAAGGTCCCCTTCACTCAGACAATAACCCCACTGGATGCATGTGCTGAGTTCTGATGGTGAGGGTGAAATCTGAGCATTTCAAATATTTATCTGAGTGTCCTCCGCTCCCATTAACGCTTGTCGGGCTCAGGACAAAAGGGGGAAACCAGGTGAAAATAGTTCCACAACCTGTTCTAACTAAAGAACTATGTATTACTGAACACATTAATGGTCAATGAGTGGGTTAGTGAATTTGGGAGTGAAGCAATAAATAAAGGAGTGACCTAGTGAATGAATAAATGAGTAAGTATAAAGAGTGAATGATTGGGTCAAAAAATTTATAAGTGAATAATCACGTAACAAAAAGAAAAAAGTCTTCATTATGTTTATGATATGCTAGACAATCTTGTTCATGTTCAGATTTTCAAAAAATCCTTTATATATTACATATTTCACCTGTTTTTTACACTGTCATCTCGATTCTCAGAAAACAGGCTGTTGACTTCTTGGTTCTATGAACTGTATGATTGGTAAAACTGAGCCAGTCTTTTGTGATTGGTCTACCGCATTGAGTGTGTGTTGGGATTTCCCGCCCATTACCCTATCCAAGTTCCAGGGGTCAGAGTACATTTTGGGATTCATGATGTAACTACCCCAGGAAAAAGTTTGTTGTAGTCCCAACGAACCGTTCATTGTAGTCTTTAAAAAGTGATTTCTGTTAAAGAAAATATCTTCCTTAGTAGAACTTTGAGCGTTGCGACTACTCACTAACAAAATGTGACAATTCCATCAGACCTCCCCTTTAAGTTTATAATGTAATATTTTAGAATACTCTATCTGCTAAACAACTAAAGATTACACACAACCCAAGATGGACAAGATATTGTGGTCAAAGACTGCCCATTATCTATACTGGCTCAATCTCCAGCGGCGACTTTCCTTATCGTACAAAAGTCATGTAGCGTAAGGGGCAGCCACGCAGACAGTGAAGGATAGAATAAATGAATTGGTATAGAATTGCATTAGCACTGTAAAGGTCATGGGTTCGAATCCCCAGAATACATATGAAGACTTCAGATCCAAAAGCCTCTAAGTGCCGTTAAAACTTTTCTTCTAAAATTTGCGTTTTTATCAGGCTCTTATGTTTAGGTTCAATGATTGCACTTTAATGGCAATGAATACATCGTGTCTACCATTAAAGTGACATACCTTAATATAAACATCGACGCCTGATAAAAATAGTCATTTTAGAAGAAACATGACAGACGCACTTGGAGGCTTTTGCATCTGAACACTTCATGTGTCATGGTTTTCCCCATGGACTACACCTCCCACGATCCTCCACGCTCCATCACCTGTTTCGTGTGTGAGCCATTCATTACACGGACAATATACGTATACACTCACCCTGTTCCTCTGTTCATTGTCGTGTTTCGTCATTGTACTCGTTGTTATTTGGTGGTTGTTGTATTTTGATTAAGTCTATTAAAGATATCTTTGTGTTCGTATTCTGGTGTCTGTGTTCCGTGGATATATTTGCTATCAGGTACTGATATACTAATAAGATGTCACCTTGAATGCACTATATGTTGCTTCGGATAAAAGTGTCTGCCAAAAGTAATGATGTAATGAATGATGTCAAAATGCATCAATGTAAATGAAACAAATGCGCTGTCAAATTCTCATTAGTGACTGCTATCTGTTCTCTAGTACTGCATAAAGGTCATTACTACATCTTTAAATAACCTTTTCTCTTCTTGCTCAAGTATTAAGTTAATTTAGCAGTTATTGGATTTTGGGTATTGTCTTCTTATTATGTGAGCTCACATTATTACCACTAAAGTGAAAATATGTGATGTCTTTTTTGCGTGTGTGATTTTTCTCTTTTTAGAATCCTACATAATGTAAGGAATATTCTGTGAAAAAATATATATTTAACACTGACTAAGGCCATGTCATGTTAATGATTTAAATCAAACTTTGATGCCCCTGATCTTACAATTAGATTCTGAGACTGGTCACATATATCCTCTTAGTCTTTAGACATGAACTTAACTTATAGTTTGTATTAAATGAGTAAAGTTACTGACAGAATTATGATGGTTAATGTAGCCCAGTCTGTGTAGTCTGTTTATATACACACACAGTGAATAACTGCAGAGCAGTGAAGCATATACATAAACATTGTTGTAGTTTATATTTCAGCTCTTCAGAGATAATCAGCATGGATTTGGTCCAGTAAAAACAGCAATCTTACCTCCTCTATTACACATGAACACAAACACACCAGGTGCTACTGAAGGCCTACAGTATGCTGTGGTATATTGTAATGCTGCTGACTGCTCATATTATTAAGCTAATGCTTCCACAAATAATGTTATTCTGCACATATTACAAAACAAAACATGAAAATGCAACTATTTTCAAAAAGGCTAAAGATCATTTAATTATCGTGTTGACTGAAAGTTCAATGTAAGAATAATTGAAATAAGTTACATGTTATGTCTCAGTCTCTGAACAACGTTCATTATGTTGTGTGTATGTTATTGCTGCTAGGTTAAAGGTTACATTCATGGGGCTCCTAAAGATCAAAGCCCAGTTGCTGTGGCAATGACTGCTGTCTGGGATGTTGCCGTGGTGATGAGCGTGTCTGACCACCTGCTTGGACATATTCACACCATGAACATGTACACAACCTTCAAAGCTGTGCTGTCATAGAAACACAACACAATCACAAATGTTTCAATTGTCCTACTAAAATATTATTGGACTGAATCTCCATTTTTCATTTTTTTTTGCTTTATTCATAAATCATTTGTCAGGACCCGGCCTCGAACTCGGGTCTCTGGTGTAAGGGATAATCACTACACCAGTCGAGCCACGTGGTATTAGATGGAACCCAGAAGATATAGGCAGACACAGCAGATTGAGTATTCCAGTTTAATAAAATAAAAAGCCAAAAGCAAACGCAGGGTCTTCACAAAAGTAAATAATCCAAAAGGTGGAGAGGTAAATCCACAAAGTCCAAAATCAAAAAAACCTCGTGATCAAAAATAGAACAAACTCAAAAAAGGCAGGGTTCACAGGGGAACAAACACATACCAAAAAAAGGTCACAGTAGAAATCCAGTCTCGGGAAGCAGGCAAACAAGCAATAGTCCACATGGGTAGAACACACAAGGTTGAGTACAGACATACAAACTTAGTGCAAGGAACTGAGGAAAAAGTAAGGTTTAAGTACTACACGGGAAAACAAGGCACAGGTGAAAACAACTACTCAAATTAAACAGGGATCAAAACCAGAACACAATGGGGACTCCTAGTGGCCAAAACAAAACATGACAGGCAGAATGGTGACAGAATCCCCCCCTCTAGGAACGACTCCTGACGTTCCCACCGGGTCTATCGAGACCACGGGCCTTGAACTGTCGAATAAGGTCCGGGTCCAATATATCCTTGGCAGGAACCCAGGAGCGCTCCTCAGGACCATAACCCTCCCAGTCCACCAGATACTGCACGGATCGTTGCACTCGGCGGGTATCCAGTATCCGGCGGACGGTATAAGCTGGTTGGCCCTGGATGATGCGAGGTGGAGGAGGGGGTCTGCCTGCCGGGACAAAGGGAGAAGACACAACAGGTTTTAGCAAGGATACATGGAACGTGGGGTTAATCTTAAGTGAACTAGGCAAGTATAGCCGGTAAGTAACAGGGTTTACTCTCCTGGCTACCCTAAAGGGTCCGATGTATTTCTGGGCAAGTTTGCGGGACTCCACTCGTAGGGGCAAGTTCTTTGTGGCGAGCCATACCCTCTGACCAGGGCGAAGGGTGGGACCGGGTCGGCGGCGTCTGTTGGCCTGCCGTTGGTAAGACTGAGAGGCACGTAAAAGATTGTGACGGACCTTTCTCCATGTGAGTCGACAGCGTCTGATGAATGATGTAGCTGAGGGAACACCAACTTCCACCTCTTGGTCAGGAAACAACAGGGGAGCATAGCCAAACTGGCATTCATGGGGAGACATCCCAGTGGCAGAAGAGCGTAGGGTGTTGTGGGCATATTCTGCCCAAACAATGAATGAAGACCAGGTGGAAGGGTTGTTCGAGGCCATGCACCTGAGAGTAGTCTCCAGTTCCTGGTTCATCCGCTCCGTCTGCCCGTTAGACTCAGGGTGGTACCCAGACGACAGACTGGCTTCGGTTCCAAGGAGCTGGCAGAATGCTTTCCAGAATCTAGAAGAGAATTGGGGGCCTCTGTCCGAAACTATATCCTGGGGGATACCGAAAACCCGAAAAACGTGGATTATAATCAGGTCAGCAGTCTCTTTAGCAGAGGGTAATTTGGGCAAAGGGATAAATCTGGCTGCCTTGGAGAACCTGTCAATGACGACTAGAATCACTGTGTTGCCTTGGGATGAGGGAAGACCAGTGATGAAGTCCAGTGAGATGTGGGACCAGGGCCGATGGGGAATGGACAGCGGATGGAGTAACCCCTGAGGGCAGAGACTGGAGGTCTTATTCTGGTTGCATATGTGGCATGCCTTGACGAAGGTGCTGACATCCTCTTTGATCGTGGGCCACCAGAACCGTCTTCGGAGGAACTCGAGGGTGCGATCGATGCCAGGGTGGCAAGTGAGGCGGGAAGAGTGTCCCCAGAAGAGAACCTGAGCACGTACAGCCTTAGGGACAAACAGACGATTGGGAGGCCCTCCTCCTGGATCCGGTTCCCTGGCTAGGGCTTGTCGCACTGTTCTCTCAATAACCCATGAAACGGGTGCCACGATCTTGGTGTTGGGGATTATGGGTATGTCAGTGTCGTCTCGAGTGGTGGGAGCATATACTCGGGACAGGGCGTCAGGCTTGAGATTTTTAGAACCGGGCCGAAAGGTTAGGAGAAACTGGAACCGGTTAAAAAAGAGGGACCAACGTGCTTGTCTAGAGTTCAACCGTTTGGTTTGTTGAATATACTCTAGATTCTTATGGTCCGTGAGTACTTGAAAAGGATGTGCTGCCCCCTCGAGCCAATGTCTCCACTCCTCTAGAGCCAATTTGACCGCCAGGAGCTCACGGTCTCCTACGTGATAGTTCCTCTCTGTGGGTGTGAGCCGGTGCGAGAGAAAGGCACAAGGGTGGAGTCTTTTGTCATCACCTCTCTGGGACAGTACTGCTCCAACCCCCACTTCAGATGCATCTACCTCCACAACAAAGGGCTTGTCCGTATCAGGAAGCGTCAGAATGGGAGCAGAGATGATCCGCTGCTTAAGGTTCACGAAGGCTGCCTCAGCTTCCGCCCCCCACCGAAACTCAGCGACGCCACCCTTGGTAAGGGCAGAGAGGGGAGCTGCTATAGAGCTGAAGTTTCTGATGAACTTCCGGTAGAAGTTCGTGAACCCGAGGAAGCGTTGGACTTCTTTGAGAGACGTGGGGGTGGGCCAATCTGCTACCGCCTCAACCTTCTTTTGGTCCATCTGGATACGGCCAGGTTCCACTACGAATCCCAAGAACTGTACTCGAGAGGCATGGAACTCACACTTTTCGGGCTTGACGTACAAGTGGTTATCGAGAAGACGTTTGAGGACTCTTCTGACATGCTCCGTATGTTCTTGGGCGGAGGCCGAAAAGATGAGGATGTCATCCAGATAGACGAACACAAAGAGGTTGAGCATATCCCGGAGCACATCGTTAATAAGGGCTTGGAAAACAGCCGGGGCGTTGGTCAGGCCAAAGGGCATCACCCGGTATTCGTAGTGACCGGTGGGAGTGTTAAAAGCTGTCTTCCACTCATCGCCTTGCCTGATCCGCACAAGATGGTATGCATTCCGCAGATCCAGCTTGGTGAAGAGGGATGCTCCTTGCAGTAACTCAAAGGCTGTGGCCATGAGGGGTAGAGGGTACCGGTTACGTACTGTGATGCTATTGAGCCCTCGGTAGTCGATACAGGGACGTAGTCCCCCATCCTTCTTGGCCACAAAAAAAAAACCTGCCCCTGCAGGTGAGGTGGACGAACGAATCAAGCCCGCTGCTAGGGCATCCTGGATATAGGAATCCATAGCAAGCCGTTCTGGCGGAGACAGAGAAAAGATCCGGCCCCTGGGAGGGCAGGTGCCTGGAAGCAGATCAACGGTGCAGTCGTAGAGCCTGTGGGGTGGTAACGTAGTGGCCTTCTGTTTGCTGAACACCATCTTAAGGTCATGGTAACACTTGGGGACTCGGGACAGATCAATGGACTCTAGAACCTCGGGAGAAGGGTCAGGGGAACTCGAGAATAGGCATCTGGCATGGCACGTGGGGCCCCACTGACTGATGGACCCCACAGCCCAGTCAATGTCCGGATTGTGATCACAGAGCCAGGGGTATCCAAGAATGAGGGGGAACTCGGGAGAGGGGATGAGATGAAACCGTATCATCTCCTTGTGTCGAAGGATAGTCATGTGAAGAGGGGTAGTAGCTCGGGAAACTAGGCCTGGCCCCAGAGGTCTCCCATCCAGCGCAGTGACCTTCAAGGGAAAGGTAAGAGAGTCAGTAGGGATGTTGTTTTCTTTGGCCCAGGTACCGTCCATAAAATTTCCTGCAGCACCAGAGTCCACCAGCGCTCGTAGGGGTAGCTCTTGATTGTCCCAGGAGAGGGTGACTGCAAGAAGGAAGCGGGAGTTGGACGGATGGGAGGTGCTTACATTCCCCGTTACAGTTCTCCCTGGTCTGCACGGGTTGGGGCGTTTCCCTGAAGCTCGGGACAGGCATGACGGAGATGACCGGGTCTGCCACAATACAAGCAGCAACGTTCTCTCATCCGACGGTCTCTTTCTGTCTGGGAGAGGCGAGTACGTCCCAGTTGCATGGGTTCTGGAGGTGCTTGTGAGAAAGATGGATGGAACTCAGGACTGGGACCGGTGGAGAATGGGCAGAGAGGTCTGCGATGAAATTCCCTTTCTCTCAGTCGGTTGTCAATGCGGGAAGCTAGTTTTATCAGGTGCTCAAGACCTTCTGATGGTTCCCGGGTAGCAAGTTCATCTTGAATTGAGCCAGAGAGACCGTTCAGGAAGCATGCCATGAGTGCCTCATCATCCCAGCCGCTCCCCGCTGCAATCGTCCGGAACTGGATGGCGTAGTCAGTCACACTGCGATGGCCCTGTTGGAGATTTAGTAGCTTCCTGGACAACTCTGGGCCACTGGCAGGGTGTCGAAAGACTCGCTTGAACTCCTCCGAAAAGGCAGAGTAGCTGGAGCAGCAGGTACCTTGAGCCTCCCACACAGCGGTGGCCCAAGCCAGGGCTTTTCCAGACAACAACGTGATGATATATGCAATCCTCGACCGGTCAGTGGGAAACGAGGAAGGCTGCAGTTCAAACGAGAGTGAACATTGGGTAAAAAAGCCTTTACAGGAACTCGGGTCACCTGAAAATCGCTGAGGTGGTGGAAGGCGAGGTTCCACCCCGGGGTTTAGTACCATGGGGACTTGGATGGACTGGACTTGAGCGGCAGGCGCCGCGGGAAGTCGATCCGACATCCGTTGAACGGACTCCAGCATCTGTGACAATAGCTGGGAGTGTTGCGCCATTAAAGTCTCCTGTTGTACCAGCATGGCCTCGTGGCGTTGAAACGCCCCCTCGTGGCGAGACAGTGTAGAGAGGATCTCCTGTGAGCTGGCTGCCTCTGGGTTCATGATGGCACTAAGTTTCTGTCAGGACCCGGCCTCGAACTCGGGTCTCTGGTGTAAGGGATAATCACTACACCAGTCGAGCCACGTGGTATTAGATGGAACCCAGAAGATATAGGCAGACACAGCAGATTGAGTATTCCAGTTTAATAAAATAAAAAGCCAAAAGCAAACGCAGGGTCTTCACAAAAGTAAATAATCCAAAAGGTGGAGAGGTAAATCCACAAAGTCCAAAATCAAAAAAACCTCGTGATCAAAAATAGAACAAACTCAAAAAAGGCAGGGTTCACAGGGGAACAAACACATACCAAAAAAAGGTCACAGTAGAAATCCAGTCTCGGGAAGCAGGCAAACAAGCAATAGTCCACATGGGTAGAACACACAAGGTTGAGTTCAGACATACAAACTTAGTGCAAGGAACTGAGGAAAAAGTAAGGTTTAAGTACTACACGGGAAAACAAGGCACAGGTGAAAACAACTACTCAAATTAAACAGGGATCAAAACCAGAACACAATGGGGACTCCTAGTGGCCAAAACAAAACATGACAGGCAGAATGGTGACATCATTACTATTGGTCACACTTTATGTGTGTCTGTGGATTTATTTAACCAATATAAAGTATTTACAATAGCTTGTCAACTTGGCAACACAGTGTTTAATTACAATATTGTGTGTTTGGCATTTCCTGTAAAGTGGCAGTTTCAGAGATAAAAGGTTTCAGTCCGACAGCGACGGTCAGAGTATATTTTTGACTTACTAAAAAACAGATTTCTACAACACAAAATATGAAACTTAAAGGTCTTCAGAGACAGCAATAAATGTATATAGTACAGTAACATCTAAAATACTCCAAGAGCACAATGTGAGTGTGTAACTATGAATAATCTGTAATTATGAATAATCTTTCTCCTCTAGCAAATGTTTAAAAAAAATTTTTATATTATTAATACAACGCGAAAAATAAAAAGATAAAGGACTTAAACACATGTGGACTGAGGGGGTGTGGGAACGGCACAGAAAGTGATTGATCTACAGTAAATGCACACACTTTCACAGCAGCCAACAGGGCAGGACAGTGTTATTTACTGTAATAAGAATAAAATATCAAACTCAGAAGAAAGTTCTGCAAAACAAAGGCTTTAACACTGTCAGGATTGAAGAACAGAGAAACTGACTGTGAAGGTTTGAAACCCAATGCTGGAGTTTTTAATGAAAAACCAAGCAAAAATCCAAAGTACAACAAAACACTTAACTTGGCGGAAGATAGGAGTCAAAAACCAGTTATGTCCACGGAGAGGTGAAGCATAAACAAGACTTGACAAAGAACAAACCAAACTGAGAGCTATATATACACAAATGGTAAGTTCTGAGTACGTAAATGGGTACAGTGTGCGTGATTAGAAGTCCGGAGAGGTGCTTCTGGGAAATGTAGTTTGGGGAGAGACTGGTGAGTTTGTGACAAACACTTCGAGATTAAGTGTAACAACATAGTGGTAAGAATGAATTGTCATCTAATTACCATTGATCTTTTTGGTAATTATGATCATAATGAACTGAAATTTCATAATCACTTTATTTGAAATCCGTTTGTCACAAAAATAACACAACAGATTCACTTTTGCTGAATTATACATTGAGGGGAGCAGCCAATGGTACCAAAACAGAACTATAAAAAAGTGGGTGTGCCAGTACAGAAAATATAATTCAGATTAAATTAATATACAAAGTCAATGCATAGTCCACACTGACCAGACTGAACAAAAAATGACTTGTGTGTAGAGGTCAAGTGGAGATACATAGGAAATGCTTTAAACCAGGGTTCTTCCAATCCGGTCCTGGAGGGCCACTGCCCTGCAGAGTTTAGCTTTAACTTTGATCAGCCCTGCTTTAAGCTAATATTGACCATTCAATCGAGAAGGTACTGAGAAATATTGCTTGACTGGATGGGTAGAGTTATGATGGGCTGGTTATCACTGTTCTTTTAAACTGATCTGAGAACTGTTTTTTCCTGTGGTCTAACTCAAACGCCTTACATTTAGATGGGCAAGGTTGTTTCTGAATCCTTGTGGATGGTATTTTTCAAAGTCACCATTTAGACAAGCTGTCAATCACATCCTCTTTTGATAAGAAGAGACACAAGGTCTAACCTCCCCCCCAGCTTAAAAGTATGAAAGGTCATCTGCCACCATGCCTGGGGGATTATTTACTTCACCTTTACCAAGGAAAAGAATTAAAGGAGACTGTTTAACATTATTTATTAAAAGAGAAAGAATGCAAAAAAGAAAATGTTTCTTCCTGATATATCTAGACCAGTGGTTTTCTTGATATATCTAGACCAGTGGTTCTCAGACTGATATATCTAGACCAGTGGTTCTCAAATTGTGGTACGCGTACCACTAGTGGTACTTGAAGGGACCCCTGGTGGTACGTGACACTACAGGAAATTAAAAACTGTATATTCATTTTGTGTTTTAAATACTATGTCAAATGTTTAATACATGATCTATAAATACAGAATACATCTCATATAGCCTATTTGCAATTTTAATACAGTTGTATTAATTATCATTTATTTATCATTGGTCGATGTAACGCGTTACAGGCAGCTCAAACACAGAGCTGTTTAAAGCTGTTTAAAGCTGTTGTTATTGATGTAAAGAGCTAATTTAACACACGTCTGCATGATCTCCTCGAGGTTAAATCAATGAAGCGCGCGTTGTGATTTAGTTTTGACGCGTCACATTGACGAGCCGCTGCAGTAAAGTGTTTGTTTGTTATATACAGTACAGCTGATCTCTTGATGTTTAAGTATGCGTATACTTATTTATATTCTGTGTTAAATATACTTTCTACATTGTCTGTCTTTAATATAGGTTTGTAGTCTTTCTGCAAGTTCCCACAAAGTTAATAAATCCCCCAAAAAGTCATTTACAGAGCCCTGTTTACTGTGCACTACAGAAAAGTGTTTTGTGTCCACTATTACTGCTGACTAACTTGAAAAACATGGAAAAAATGTCCTTTAGTTTGAAAACAGCTGGTAAACACAAAAGTGTTTGTATTATTAATAATACATTAGAATTGGAGGACGAGGTGTAAAGATAAAGATTCATAGCTCTACTATTAATTTGAATGTTTATTCATGTGATTTTATATGGCGGTCATTAGGTGGTACTTGGAACAACTTATTTTATTAAAGGTAGTACTTGATCTGGAAAGTTTGAGAACCCCTGATCTAGACGGGTTTGTTATTCAAATGGAATCCCTGTATTAAACGGCTTGCTTCCAAGGATCTTTGCCACTGCAAATTGTTAATATCAAGCATACAAGGTATTGTGCATGTTGTGTTCCCAAATCTTTACAAATCTCTTACTCTCTTTCTCTCAACAGGTATTGTTCTGGCTTTTGTGGAAACTAACTTGGTATTAGCACCTATTGTATTATTGCTCCTGTATCGCTTTATTGCTCCCTGAACTCTTTGTAAGTCGCTTTGGATAAAAGCGTCTGCTAAATGACTAAATGTAAATGTAAAGGTCCAATGTGTAATTTGTAGTAGGATCTTTTGACAGAAATGCAATATAATACACATGTATAAAGACCTTACATAATGAAGCGTTACTGTATACTGATACATAGGCTACTGTATATATTCTATATACTGTACATACACCGCGGGTCCCCTTTCATGGAATTCACCATGTTGTTTCTACAGTGGTTCCCTAAATGCACAAACTGTTCTACAGAGCGGATTTCGGCAAAGAAGCGAAAACGTGACAACATCTTTGTCTGTGTCAGCCACCGTGGTGCTTCTAAACGGAGGGGTGGAGTGAGCCGTTGATTGCAATTCGCAACCTCACTGCTAGATGCCGCTAAATTTTGCACACTGGACTTTTAAAGTATCAATTTTATTACAAAGGTTGATTGACAAGTGAGTAATCAGTCCTTCGATGTTGTCTGTGATCAGAATGGATTATCATTTGCACTACAAATGCCTGTGGTCACATCTGAATGATCTGATTAGAAAAAATGACACAGATTTGGTGTTTTTTTATCTTTATACCATTTGTAAACAGGGCCTTACAGTCCCCTCAGATCTGTGACTAAGGACCATGCATTGTTCAAATCTATTTGGCTGCGATGCTGTCCAGCTGTGTAATCAGGCCCAGATTATTCAATAAACACTCTGTGGTTCCTAATGAGGGCTCAGCGCTGTTTGAAAGGCTCGATCTGAGATTATCCAAACAGAAATAGGTGGTAAAAATGACCCTTGACGGAGCTGAGACCACCAAAACATCTGATCAGGCTAATGCATACAACACATTCAAATCTATATGACAAACAATAGACTGTGCTGAAAATGTCGATGAAGAAGTGTAAATGTTCGTTTTAAATAATCGTTCGATTTTCAATGATAGATCCAAATGTGATTATCTCAAGCAAGACTTGATGGTGTTATGAAAAAGAGTAATGCTTTGTGTGTGTGTGTGTGTGTGTGTGTGTGTGTGTGTGTGTGTGTGTGTGTGTGTGTGTGTGTGTGTGTGTGTGTGTGTGCGTGCGTGCGTGCATGCGTGCGTGTGTGTGCAGGGTGGGGATTTAGATTTGAAATGCACTACACAAAAGCCATGTGTCCAGATGAAATCACTGGCGCTGCAGCCAATCCTCACAATTCATTCACGGACGCTCGCAATCAATAAATAAACAACACAAAGCTGCAAGTGAGAGGAAGACACAATAGATTACAAAGGAAAACAAACGATGAGAGGGAGAAAGACCGACATGATAAAGGAGGAAAAGACAGACAGGATGAGACAAGGGAGTCATCAGCGCTGTTTCATTTTTTCCAGGAAATGTCTTCTTTAATGCCAGAGAAGGTAGAGATGGAGAGCCGTCTGGAGAGAGAGGATGCATGTAGGAGTGTGTGTGTGTTGTGTGTATAGGGACTAGAGATGAATAGAGGAGATTTTAACACTGCTTCGGGACTGCAAACAATCAACACACAGCAGAAAAGAGGGGAAATCACGCCACAGTGCTCACACTTTCCTCACTGTTCCTCTGTTATTTATTCTTTCTCTCTCTCTCTCGCTCTCTCATCACATTTTTGCCCTCTTGCCATAATATTTCTTTTTATTTTCTCTGAACTGAACTGAACTGAACTGATCTATCTATCTATCTATCTATCTATCTATCTATCTATCTATCTATCTATCTATCTATCTATCTATCTATCTATCTATCTATCTATCTATAAAACACAAAAAATGTAAAGGTAAGTAATTGCATGTTATGCTTTTTTCACCAGAGTACAGTAAGTGACCTGACATCTTCTCAACACCCTTTATTCTCCCTTCCTCCACCATGACAACACATCTATACAATCTCATGTAAAACAGAGTGGAACATGTGTTTTCCGCAATCTGTCTTCTAACCCTTCAGGTCCGGCATTCTCGTGTTTGCTTATGAGACTGTAGAAAATTACTCAACAAATTGTTAGGACACGACAAGCAATCAACACAACGCACAGAGTGTATTTGTGTGCGTGCGTGACTGTGCATCTGTTTGCATGCGCTCTAATTTCAGGTCAATCAATCAAAGGTAGTGTCATATAAATATGTGCTGTAGAGGCGCATGATAACCTTCGCATTATAATAAAACATGTATTCTTATCCTTGATGATGATGGATCTTTCTCCCTCGCACACACATATCCATAAACTTAAAATGTGTTGAAAGGACATAAATCCTCTCAGATGGTTGGCCGGCAGGGTTGGGTGGGTGTGTCAGGAAGTGTTGGAGATTTTTGAGTGTGTTGTAGGTTTCCTGTTGCACAGTGTCATATAAAAGTCTCTCATGCCTTCCTTTCCCAACACTGCACACATACACACTTATTTAAGGGCAGGGGGTGATGTGGCTGATATTAGTCATAAACTGATATTAGGGGCTGATATTAGTCATAAACACATCCTGTCGATCACTGACATTGTGAGAAGATAACTCACATTGTTATGTAAACAAATATACATGTGTATACATAACAATGCATAACAATAATTTGTCATCATACATTAGGGTCATTATCAAAAAAACAGTGACTTTCTGACATCAAAAAGTCAAAAAATGTAATTCAGTTTTCATGTCTAAAATTTGATGATTATTCACCGGCATGATTACATTGTAACCAATAATAATGGGTAACTTGAATCTTAATTTTACTTATTATTTGCATAGAGTTTTCTGTCATTGGTGTAACACCAATTTCTCAACACCTTTCTCATGAAAGGCTAATTTTCCAAAATGATGGCTAAGTCACCTCAAAACTAGCATGATGAGGCACACTAAAATCTATACATTATACCGATAAACATGTTTTTTTCCAATAAAAATCCTTCATAATGACAAACCAAAGCAACACCAATGACGCTTTTAAAGAACCACACCAAAAACCGACATTTTAAACTAAATTTCTAACTTATATTAAGGAAAGGGACACTCTTTGTGCATCTTCTTTGTTGACCTTTGTAAGTGCTTACTTGCATATTTTTATTCTTTCAAAATAATATTTTGTGTCACCAATAACACTAATGACACAAAATCAAAGGACAGATACATTTTTTTAATTATTTGTATTACGTAATAAATAATTATTTTGGTTTGCATATTTATGCATTTATGAGGCCCTACACTTGTGTTTAATTGGTTAACTTAATTAAAAAATGACATGTTTATACACCATATAAAAGAGTTAAACATAAGGAGGGGGACATGTGTTTTTTCAAGTACAAATGAAATTCAAATTAATTTAGAAAAAAATGTACAAAACTATAAAGACTTAAGTAACAATCATCATTAGAAAAAGGCGCTTAGTTGCGAATTAATGGCTAAATCGGTTGGATGTTTTTCATTTGGAAGCTTTTTATATGCCTGTAAAGTGTGGGGACAGGTTTGTGACCATATTTTGAAAATTATCCATCTAAATTTGACAACATATTCCTTTGGGGACATTTGAAATGTCCATTTTTAGAAATTCTAAAAATGCATAATGTTGTGTTAGATTTGAGTCAGGGCTATAATAGCTGTATAAAAAAACAATAGAAGTCTATGGTATGTCGTGTGTGTGTCTGTGTGTGTGTGTGTTCATATTTGTATATCCCAGTGGGGACCTAAACCTGTATACACACCAACACATGGGGACTCGTGTCACCGTGGGGACCAAAATTGAGGTCCCCATGGGAAAAAAAGCTTATAAATTGTACAGAACAATATTTTTTAAAAATCTAAAAATGCAAAAAGTGTTCTATGATCTTTAGGTTTAGGGGTTGGGTTAGGGGTAGGGAATAGAATATACAGTTTGTACAGTATAAAAACATTACGCCTATGGACTGTCCCCACAGAGATAATAAACCAGACATATGTGTGTGTGTGTGTGTGTTCATGTTTGTATATCCCGATGGGGACCTAAACCTGAATACACACCAACACATGGGGACTCGTGTCACCGTGGGGACCAAAATTGAGGTCCTCAGGAGCAAAAAAGCTAATAAATTTTACAGAACAATATTTTTTACAAATCTAAAAATGCAAAAAGTGTTCTATGATCTTTAGGTTTAGGGATAGGGTTAGGGATAGGGGATAGAATATACAGTTTGTACAGTATAAAAACATTACGCCTATGGACTGTCCCCACGGGGATAGTCAACCAAAGCCTGTGTGTGTGTGTGTGTGTGCGTGCGTGCGTGCGTGCGTGCGTGCGTGCGTGCGTGTGTGTGTGTGTGTGTGCGTGCGTGCGTGTGTGTGTGTGTGTGTGAGAGATCTGCTGTTCCACACGTAACATACACCTGCAAGTTCATGTCACTGTCATCATCATCTCTAATTCAGGCACATAGCATGACATAACCTCTTTTTAAACCAGAGATGCATTTAGTTTACCAGTACACACAGACCTAGGACAACAATAACAAGTGGTAAAACAGAAGTCTTTTTTTTAAGTTCAAAAAGTTCATAAAGTTTAATGTCCAGTGTGTAATTTTTTGGAGGATCTATTGACAGAAACGCAATATAATTTACATAACAAATCTTCAGAGGTGTATAAAGACCTTACAAAATGAAGCAATATGTTTTTATTATCTTTGAATGGTCTATTTCTATCTACACCACGGGTCTCTTGTATGGAATTCGCCATTTTGTTTCAACAGTAGCCTTAAACGAACAAACAGAACGCGTTTCATGAATACATTATCTCCTTTGGAAAAGAAGCGAAAATGTGACGACATCTTTGTTCTGTGTCAGCCACCGTAGTGCTTCGAAAGGGAGGGGTGAGCAGTGGAGTGAGCCGTTGGCTGTAATGCGCAACCTCACCATATGCTGCTAAATTTCATACACTGGACTTTATAAAATGTTCTCCTATCCCAGCTTATGAAAAAACTAATTTACAAAAGACATTCTGATTGAGAGTCATGTGTGCTCGTCCCAATGCTGTGAGAACAGGAGCGAAAGAAAGAGCGTGTGAAATGAAGAAAAGGAGGAAGGAAGAATGAGGTCTTGGAGAGAGAGATGGAAACGGTTTTATTTGCAAAGGTATGAGCCCGCTGAGACGTTTATCGGGGAAGAATAGTCTAAATAAACATAAACACACACACGTCCTCGGGGTTTGGGTGGAATCCAAAATGCTATTGTTAACTTGTGTTTTCACAAAGACGCAACTTAGAAAAACGACCAAAAGTTACAAGTCACATGAGTTACAAGAGCAAAATATCACTCATAATGTAACAGTACATGTGCACGCAAGCGTGTACATCTGTTGCATTTTAGTGCAGTTGTACTGGTTATAGTGGATATTTCATAAAAAACTATTGCTGTATTTGTTATATACTGAAAAGAATTCATTCATATTAATGAGGGAATTTTCCATATTTATCTTTTTATTTTTGATAGCTGTTCGATCTGTAAAATTAACAGATTGTGTCCTGGCAGATTTTCCAGATTTTCTGTCTTTTTCTTTCATTTTTTAGCAGTGTCACTTGTTGACAGTTGACAACTGAATACTTTTAACACAAATTTCTCTACCTTTTTCTAACTCATTGTCTCTTTCCTTGACTGAAATTTGAACTATGAAAATCCACGAATTTGGTTTCTATTGAATTCTGTATTAATGTTTAAATTAGATAAAGACCCAGTGAAATCAAAACGAAAGTTTTTTTCCTTTTATTAAAAATGAGTGAGCCTTAAGGACGTCAATAAACTAATAAACTAAACTAATATGCTAATAGCGCTGACAAAATTCGCATTTAGGAGATATAACTGTTCAAAACTCACAGTCTGGCACATGAGCTCAAACAAATCTAGAAATTCCATGACATCACGCTACACTTCAGCCTCTCGTCAAAGTTCCGCTTTAGAATCCAAAGAGTCCTGCCCCCTTCTCTAGCAGAACTGCGGAAGCGGAGCCTCATATCAGCCACTTGTTCGCACATTTATTATGTACATGGTGAATGACGCATTATGCACTAGATGGGAGATAGGGGATGATCCCGACAGTGTGAACATTTACATTAAAGTCTTAATTTCGCGTTAGTGTAACCACACCCCCACAAATCTACGTCAGTTCGTGGTATGATTTGACTAAGACCGCCCAAATGTATACGCAAGTAAGTGGGCGTCAGCACAATTGCTTTGGAACCTGATGTTCCAAATATGGTAAGAGGCGTTACATTTCCGTCACACGCTTGCAGTATTCGACCAATCACTATGCACTGGTTAACTGGCCAATCATAGCACACCTCGATTTTCAGAGCGATGAGCTTTGTTAAAAATCTGCCCGTTTCAGAGAGACGGAGCAAAGAGGAAATAAAAACATTCACGGTATGTGGAAAATACAGCATTTTTGAACCTTAAATCGTGTATACACATTGTATTACATCTAAAACAAAGAATAATTTTCGTTTTAGCAGTGTCATATCACCCCTTTAAGACCCTATGGAAGAGATCAGACATCACAGCCTTGATGAGTAAAGGAGAAGACAAACGCCAGTGTCACTCACCAACGTAAATAAGAAGCGTCAAATGACACATCACTGGTATCACCGATCTTCCTATTCTTTTCAATAGACTTTCACCGCTGTCACTGTGGCTGTCACACAGTTAAATGCAGCTTTGCCTGGCTGAGGCTGACTGTGTTGTAAATGAAACGGTATTGGTTATTTTAAAAGGGGAGGGGCCACTAGATATGTCTCGCGCTCTCTGCATTTTTCAGTTGATATTACGTCAACACATCAAATAATGCTGCGTGCTCCAAGGCGATTCAGTGCGTCTTTAAACATCTAACAGTTGTCCCATAGAGTTCTACTCTACATGCATTTCTCTCAATATGTTGTTTTTGCCTATACAAACTGAGGTGCAACCAACACCAATAAGCATAAAGTAAGGCTATAAAACTCCAGGTGGGTGTTAAATAGGAATGAAGAGGATTGGAGAGAATTTCCAGTAGCATTCTGCATGGTTTTCATTGAAAAAAGTATTTGCACAAGCAATAAATTATGGTTTTAAAATAGAAGTCATGAAGCAAATATGACACCAGAAATCTAACACTTTCAGATTTTGAGTCAATCTGTGCTGACATCATTGACATCATAAAGCACAGTTTAGGAAGAGATGTACATTTGTGACGTTCAGGTTAAAGCTACAGGCGTTTATGTCATTTCCCACTAAATCATGTTGTCACCACAGGAGACTATTGTAATTTCAATATGTTAAATGTGATTGTATCTGATTCAGCAGGAATTTTAGTTCCGCTGGAGTTACAGATGGTGAGCAAAGGTTCACTCAGAAGTGCATATACTATACATCGTTCACACTTTATTTTAAGGTCCAATTCTCGCTATTAACAAACCATTAACTACGACTTTTGCTTATTAATAGTTAGTATAACAGTTGTTAGGTTTAGGTATTGGGTAGGATTAGGGATGTAGAATATGGTCATGCAGAATATGTGCTTTATATGTACTAATAAACAGCCAATAAAGTGTTACCCATAAATCTATACATTAATTGTACTCTGGGTTTGGTTCTAGTTTTTTTAATTCTTGGTTTAGTATTATTCAAGTATTATTAGTTCTTATTAGGGCTGTCAAACGATTAATCACGATTAATCGCATACAGAATAAAAGTTTGTGTTTACATAATATATGTCTGTGTACTGTTCATATTTATTTTGTATTCATAAAAACATACACATCATGCATGTATTTAAGAAAAATATAAAAATTAAAAACGAATAAACATTTATATATAATTTAAATTATTGGTAAATATGAATAAATACATGTAAATCCTAAATATGTATACATGTATGTGTATGTGTTTATAAATACAAAATTAATATGCACCTCACACAGACATATATTATGTAAACACAAACTTTTATTCTGGATGCGATTAATCGCAATTAATCGATTGACAGCCCTAGTTCTTATTCAAGTTCTCAGTATTTATTTCTAAGACTATGTGTATACAGTAGGAACGTGTACGTAATAGGAAGTCATGAATAGAGCTTTTCAAGAAAACAAAGTTAAGTGCCTGTTTATAAGAACACACATCATTACACACTTAACTAAAATGGCTCTAATGACTGTATTAGTCTAAGAATGAACACACATTAATCTCTCCATCCTCCCTCTCTTTTCACACCATTTTATTCAATTAAACACACTTCCGCTTCTCTCATCATTATATTTCCCTTCTCCCCTTTTACACACACGGCGACCTGTTCACAGCTTTATTCCTTAAAATCCTATAATGCTGAGCTGTGTTTCTCTCTCGTTATCCTAATTACGTTTAAACTCTTTTCATTACTCATCGATTCTCATTAATTATTCATGATTTAACATTCAAGTCCATGCCCCCTGTATTCAGCCTATTAGCTAGATGTTCCCTCAGGGGGTTTTCGTATATGTGCATCTGCGTGTGAATAGATTTGTGTGCGCTTTTAGAGCCCAAACTGTAACTATCGCTGCGCTGAGATCCTATCAACAGACAAAAACAAACAAATTTAGCAATGTAATATCAGATTGTGAAATAAAGTGAAATTGATCGACACTGATTTGATATAACTAGACTGGTTGAAATGAACAGAGATAATTGATGTTGGCGGTTTTATTGGAAGCATCTGACATCTCAAGTCAGTATTGTGAGGGAGGTTTGAATGTTCACACGCTGCACTAACATACACCTAAAATAAATCTGCCATGCAAACTTATTAGTTTATACTACTCACACATTTTTCACATTCTGTCTGTTTTTATCAGGGTGCAGCACACACTCTTGACCAGCCAAGATCAGTCTGCATAAACACACACACACATACACATACACATACACATACACATACAGACAGGAATTATATGTCTGATCACACCCAAGAGCACAAGTCCTGAGGGAAAGCTTTATCTTCCTCCCATCTGAGCCCGAGTCTCTACAGTTTACAGTCAAATTAATCCAGAATGGAGAAAGAGAGATAGAACTAAAAGAAAAAGTAATTTAAAGGCTAATCTACCTTAATGGAATAGATAAGCAGTCGATATGGTGAGTGTTGTTATCTCAGTCTCCATCACATTCATTTTCAGGTAACACTCACACAATGAATCTTCCTTTTATCTCTCTCCACCTCCACACCCCTGAATGACATGGGAAAGCTTAACCTATCATTTTGAAGGGATAGGTCACCCAAAATTCCTCTCATCCTTATTGATGTTTCAAACCAGTTTGAGTTTCTTTCTGCCATGCAAACTAGCATCTGAGCTTGTTATAAATATAATGGAGGTGGATTGTGATCAAGCTCCTGTCTTCGTAATAATGTACAAAAAGGCCAAAGTAGTCCATATGATACTGACATACTTCATATTTTTTATGTTTTATAAAACCATATGATAGTTTTGAGTGAGAACTGACTAAACCTTTTATATTCAATTTTATTTACTCAAAATCTCAATTGATTATACTTTCAATTTTATTGTATGGAAAAGGGTACACAGTAAAACTTTGATGTAGTTTTGCAGCAGGTTTGCCAGTAACTTACTGTAGATGTAATTACTGCTTAATACTACTTTCCTATTAGTACTGTTTTCAGATTGAGTTCAACGGTACTTTAATCAAAATGAAAACACTTTGACTTTTGAGATTCAAAATGAGCAAAAAGAGATTGGTCTCTTTACTGGCATTAGCACAGCAACACTGCAAAAAATTTTGTCTTGTTTTCTAAAACTATTTAAAACTTCTTAAATTACGATACATTTACATAACAAGAAAAGTGACCTAAAATATATAGTTTTGTTTTATGAAAGAAAATATAATAAGGTAAGTTTATGTTTAAAACAAAATTATAAATTAAATCTACAGTAAGTTATTAGCAACGTTTTAAAGTGAAGTTATTTTGCTACTAACTTGCGTCTTTTGGCGTTAAAAAAGGATTTACTAAAGACACATAGTGAAACATTAGCGCTGAAAAGGAGTGGGCACCAAAATTTATGGAAGAGTATTTAAATGAATCATGCAATGCGATTTACTAACATTTGCGCTAGTCAGTTTACAGGTATTTGTGGCATTATTTAATTCCCCAAAAAAGTCAACGCTTTTTTGAAATTGCACTTTCATGCCCTTCAGTTTTCAGACGACAAGAGTAAGTAAATCATGCCAGAATTTTCATTTTTTGGATAATACACATAATTTCATTTGGTGACATGAAAACCTGAACTAACTTTGAAGGTAATGCATAGCCCCTGGCTGACAGCGTTTTAATGACTTATATCTGAAACATGTGAGACACACAGAAACTGTCAAACACTGCTATATGACAGCGAAACAGAGAGAAACAACACATGAATATGACTTCTTCCATATGATCAAGAAGTGTCTGGCAGCTCTCTTTCATGTCATCATGGGGTCTACCTCTCTTTCCGGTTTTCTCTCTCACATATTCTCTAGCCACCTCATGCTGTGTTCAAATTCCAAAGACTCAATTAAAAGAGAATGACAGACAGAATGCAAGAAACGTGCACACACTCAGGGGTAAACAGTTCTGGTGAGGAGAACAAGGGCCCTAAATACTTCTCTTAACATCATTAGGGCTCGAAACCATCGAAGTCATATTAGTTTCAGACATTTTCCTTTTAAAACCACCGCACATGCTCAAACACAGACATTGAATTTAATGGTTTCTTTTCATGCCTACTGGGTCTGTGGTTAGCCACAAGCCAATCAAGGAATCAATGTACTGCTGTCTCATAAGACAGACTGGCAGACACACACACAGCATTATATCAACATTACTCAAGATATCAGACACGATGATTACTAATTCTTGTTAAAATCCCACAAAAGAATATACACATGCATCACTAGAAAATAATTCAGAGTGACTATTTGTGCTGGGTGTAAATAGAACTGGCCACACAGTGCAATTGTTTGCACCCAACAGTTCGAAAACAGGCAATGGTATGAAAACGAGTCTGAAAATTGACCTACGGGGGAGAGTGTAAGTTGTTTGTTTTTGTGTGGGTGACTAAAGTTAAAATCCTGACATTTTCCAATATGTATAAAGTAAATATACATACACAAACTCATACAAGTAATTTAGATTATATAAACTAAACGTAAGAAAACTTCTTTCTATATCTCGTTCACAAAGAAACAAACAAGGAAAACCACATAACTAGTCAAATTCATCTCTATATTTATACTTTAGGGGATTTGATCTTGGCATTTCTCTATTTCTCTCCTTCATTCTAGTGGTTTTAAAAATCAAAGATGAAACTGCTCCACAATCACCAGACTCTCTGCTTTGTTTCAGCAGTTACTGGAGATGCAAAAGAGAAAAAGAGAGAATATCTGATACACACCTGCAGTACTTGGAACCAATAAATGTCTTATTTTGATTAATGAGATGGTTTCCAGCACTGGATCTATAGCTTAATGCAAATAACAGACACACACACACATCCATCATTAGTTTGAAAGGGATTTTTTCCCCAAATTAACTTTGCAATGCATTGTCAACATGTCTACGTTCTGTGGTTGAATAAACTCAGTATCATAAAAGTGCCGCTAATGGATGTGTATGAGATCACATGTATAGCATACTAAACAATATTTCTTACTATTTCTGATTTGTCAAAGCAACCCCACAACCCCATACAGGTTTTTCAGTACATTAGTGAGGACATCTCAGAGACGTTTATTGTTTTAATACCAGCCTGATGATATTTTTTATGCTCTACCGCTAAACCCCGCAGGAACCTGTTGACATTATTAGATTTACTGTACAGTAAAACATGATTTGCCTGATTTCTGTGCAAAGATTTGGCTATACTTACAAGCACTGTACCCACACACGTACAATAGGTTCTCTTGACCTTGTTAAGTGACCATGCATAACAAAAGCTGAACAACAGCCAGACCAAAGTGAGAGTTTAGATCATTGTTGCCATCTAGTGGATATTTGGAGCTTAAAGTTTTTATTTTAGATAAATCATTTATAGGTTCTGGAATACACTGAACGTTGGACATTGTCACCTAGATATTATTGATAAAGACTACTAAATGGTATTATTTAATGTTTTCCAATAGTTCAGTTTGTGCTCCTAAATTAGCATTTTGAAATTTCAGTCATGGATTTCCTCTGGGATTTCCAATGGGTTTTTAGAATAGCAGTGTTTGGTGAACATTCATTTTACATTTGGTTCCACAGCATAAATTTAATACAATTCAGCTGACAAAATAATAATAATAATAATAATAACATTTGTGTGTTGGATTCTTGATTTTCAGTTGTGCTTTTTGTGTGCGAGTTGACTTGGATCAGGTTGCTGGTACCAGTATGGCTTGTTTAACCTGAGGAATTTGTAAATTAGTGTGTAAACAGAGGCCCAGTTTACAGAGGTGAGGGCTCATATGAGAGGGGGTGAGGAATTGTCAAAATGCGGAGAAAAGAAGGCAACATCTTGTCTGAAAGCTTTTTCTCATGCATGACAACTCAGTTACTTTCACTAGGTCAAGACAGGACACAAGATGTCTTAACAAAACCACACACATAGACACACACAGGTCATGCATTAATCATGAGAGATCCATTCATGAGTCACTGACTGACTGGGAATGAGAGAGGGAGAGAAGGAGTGAGAGAGAGAGAGAGAGAGAGAGAGAGAGAGAGAGAGAGAGAGAGAGAGATGCAGCAACACAATATACACAAAAAACTAGGGCTGTCAAACGATTAATCGTGATTAATCGCATCCAGAATAAAAGTTTGTGTTTACGTAATTTATGTCGGTCTACTGTGCTAATTAATTTTGTATTTATGAACACATACACATAGAAAAATATAAAATATAACAATAAATAAACGTTTATTTAGAATTTAAATTATTGGTAAATATAAATTAATACATTTAAATATTTCCTAAATATATAGACAAGTATGTGTATGTTTTGTGTTTATAAATACAAAATTAATATGCACTGTACACAGATATATATGATGTAAACACAAACTTTTATTCTGGATGCGATTCATCGCGATTAATCGTTTGACAGCCCTACAAAAAACATATGTAACGTGTGTCTCTGATGTGTGTTTACATGCACATGTCCATGTGTGTGTCTTTGTGTGTACAGGTAACAAACATAACGGCAAATACAAAAATAATAAACTTTAAATGCGTTTATAAAGAAAATAAGAACAATGCATAAAATATATTAAGGCCAATAAACCGAAATGGCTGGTCAATCTCAATTTACTCACAACTGGCAGAGGAAATTGGTTAACTTTGGATCTTCTGTGTGAAAGTTGGTGTTGCACAGAATTTTACAGAATTTATTTTGATAGAAACTTAGCCCCTGACTGGGGAGAATTAATAAAAACACATACAACGCTACTGGTTTTGGTTGCCTCACCAAACAACATAACACAAACCAGGTGCTTGTGTCTCTCTCGCTCTTTTTCAATGGCACCTTTAACCCAAAACATCTGTTTCAACTGTCTCATTGTGTGGGGGCTTTAACTGCAGGCAGATATAAACTGAAACAGACAAAGAACTCCAAGCATAAAATCAAGCGATAAACCATATAAAACAGACCTAGACCTTCAGACTCTTTAGATTATTTCACTGTTTTGAACAGTTATGAGTCAATTTCCACCATTTTACTAAAATATCTGACAATCCAGATGCCAGAATGTGGGGGTCCTAATGAGAAAACATAGAATTTTTTTCGTCAGGAAATGGAATAGAGGACGATTAAATGGTTTATTCCACCAGTGATATTTGTATGTTCTTTCACACACCACAAGTCCTTCTGCACTGCCAAACATTTTATCTTTCAACAAGAGGTCCGTTGACTGATTTATACCAACGCACCGAAAACCCCCATCTCCTCGCCAAATATAACCTCACAGCAAATTATTACTATTATAAAATCCAACAACAGACATAATACAGTAAAACCTGTATTATTTGAGACCTTTTTATTAAGACAAAATGAGTGAAAGATATCAACAATGTTTGGAAACGACCCTGTTGAGTCCTCCTGTGTTTGCCCACTTAGCATAGGAAAAATCTGACAGTGTTAACATATTCATTGCCAAGCGTATAGTGCATTTATCTGTGTTAAAATTTTGCATCCAATTACAACAATGCCATTATTATCGTGTTATAAATCAGCACCATTATTTTTATTATAGTAATGAAACAGGTTTGTTATGAGAACAGATCCTGCTGAAAAGAGCAGTTTAGCCAGCAATAGTTCTGTGATCAGCCTCATGAACAAGTTTGTTTGGCTCTCGTAAACACCAGTAAATGTTGATTCACCAGCGTCCACTATACACTAACCAGCACAACTTGGCATAAGAGTTTTAGACATGCCAGTGTTGTGCCACCTGCATGCAACAGATGTTGTATCTCTCTTCTTTGCAGATAACACCTAGAGCAGGGGTTTTCAATGCCACAGAGTCAGACCCCCAAGTATGATCATCCCTGTGTGAGGGACCCCCATCCTATACTTTTAAAGACATTGATCTTTTATAAACAAAAAAGTGCATTTTATACACTGACAATTTTGTATTAGTTAAATTGGTTTCTATTAAGTTAAATTGTTTTTTCCCTCTCAATCTTGTCATTCACTGTTAAATACATCATTTATTTATGCGTTTATATATTTGTGTGTCTATTTCATTACTTTAAATCAAATTTTTACTTTGTGCATTGTTTTTATTTTTTATTTATTTCATCTATTTAATAGAATAGAATAATGCCTAACTTGTTATTTTAAACACATTTTCTATTTAAAACTGATTTATTTATTTATTTACTTGTTTATTTACTTATTAATCTTATCTTGTCAGTTTCCACTTTCTATGGGTCCTCGGACTGAAACCCTGACCTATAGAACTTCACAGGTAAACACCAGCACCACCAATAATTGGTCATGACATACCAATCAGTAGGTATAAAACATGAAAAAAACATGCAGCATGATATCAAACATAGGACTGGAAGCTGCTCTAGGATATTGGACAGGATTATTTGGTTCCATGTCTAGTCAAATCATGTCAGTGCTCTGTTTTTTTAAAGGTGGATTAAGTGAAGGCCCTTAAAAGGTTGAAATCAACACCCAACGATTTTGTGAATATTTTCTGCATGTCTGCTGTGTTTGTGCATGCATCTGTGTTTGTGGAAAATGGATGTTGCGCTTGCACATAGTCATGGCTGTGCAAACAGGAGAAGAAAAACAAAGTGAATCAGACCAGTCAACCCAACAACCTAATACTTTTGTAGCCATAATCAGCAATGGTGTGCCATAGAGCGCCCCCTGTAGGAAAACAGATTTTTGTCATTACTTGATGGGAATACCCCCACCTAATGGTACAGTCATTCATCTTTCATGAGTTATATACATAGGTAATAATTCATCCTCAACTATGATATTATCCTAATATCCTAATAAACTCATCTTGTACCTTGTCCCAGACTCTTCCCAACCAGCTTTCCGAGAAGGTTCCACTACTGTTCTGCTGCAGGTTTGTAGGTTCTGAACAAAACAGAATAAATTTAATTGGACTAATTAAAGACCAGACCAACAACAAGGTGAAAGGCTGTGCCTTTTCAAGACTGGTTACATAAGAATGGACAATACAAATGGTCATTTAAAATAAATTATTATTTAAAGTTATGTAAAATTATGTTCATTTATATTGCAGTCATGAAAGGCTCTCTGATAACAGCTTTCACTAAATTCGATACTAAAAAAGTAGTAAAATATCTAGATAGTAAAAGATTTCTTGATAGTAAAATTTCTAGATACTGTCAGCATAACATAACAAGTATCCTAAATGTACATTTAAGAGCTGCTGCTGACAGCAAAATGGCAATGACAAACACACAAAAAATTGTCATATACACACAGTACATAAATGTCGGATAAACAAAGTAAATATTCCAAATATTGAGGCAGTAAAAAAGATGCTGCAGGTCCGTAGGAAGGCCAGCAGGTGGAGCAGACTCATCGCAGACAAATTAAAGGTTCAAATAATGTAACGTAACGCCAGTCTATTTCAATACACAGAGAATCAAATTACCTGGTACAGATTTTTAACGGTTTGCTAATTCTTTTAAACTTTAAATCAGTTCTTGATCCAATACATATTGACATGAACTATTTAAACCACCATTTATTAATTAGTTATGAATGTTAGTAACCTGTGAAAATGCAACATTAATAAATGGTTCACATGAATCCACTATATTAAGGCACATTTTCATGGTTTTCTAACATTTATAACTCTTAACATTTTGTTTTCAAGTTTGGTGTTTTGAAGTTGTGAATGAATACTTCACATGCATCCACTTCTTTAAAGTGCACTTTTATGGGCTTAGAACAGTCTTCTAAATGTATGATTCAAATCAGAGATGTAGCCTTGTGAGCAAACATTCTGTTTCTACAATCAATAATAAATAAATGTTTTGTGGTTTTGATTAACTATTGGAAGTAATTGAATCATTAATAAAAACATTGTAAACCAACAAGTTTACAACAACCTTTGTGCATTTAGTGTTAAAAAGTGATCAAAAGTTTGATGAATTTATCTTGGTAATCAAGAAAAAACTGCTTTGGATAAGCATCATGACCTGAAGGCATTCTGGAGGGCACCGTAAGACATTCGGAATCGGATCAGGTAAGCAACATGGTTTGAAAAGGGACATAAAATATGAAATATACAATGATAATAAAAACCAAAATAACACCCAACAGTCTCCTATCTGACAGCCTATTTTGCAAACAACATCAAGACAATATGAATACAAATAAATAATGAATAAATACATTTATTGAGCATTTACAACATGTGAGTTAAAAATGGCTCACTATTTGGTAGGTATTTCGTTAGAATCCCCTTTTTTATTTATGCAGTTATAACTGCTTTATAATACATTTGTAAATGACTTATTAATCATTAGTGAACACATTTATGAATGCTTTATGAAGGGAAACTTAATGCGCGTTACCCACTTATCTATCCCATGCTGCCACAGGAGCTGAGCAACGGTCAAATTTCAAAAGTAAATCAAATAAATATAGCGGAAAATTTTAAGGTGGACGTCCGTGTTTAATGTAAGTGCCAATAAATTATTTTTTTGTGACTAAATTATGTTTTTAACCATACTCACGTGTAGGTTGTTGTTAATACATCGTTGGTCAAAGAGCATACTGGTCACATGACCATAAAACATGGAGGACGCAGTATGTCCGAAATGTATTTATACTACTCCCATTCATACTAGAACGTATTGTTTTAATGGCCGAAAGGTAGGTACTTATTCAAATTAAGTACGTACTGTCACAGTATGCGATTTCGGACGCAGCCACGCTCTGTGGAGCAGTTGTCCTTTAAGGGTTAACGACAGGGTGAATTCCATGCAAGGGACCCGTGGTGTATATAGAAATAGCTAATTTTATTTAAAGTCTTTATACACCTCTGAAGACATAGTCATGTATAGTAAATTGCATTTCTGTCAACAGATCCTCCAAAACATTACACACAGCACCTTTAAAGCTTGTTCACAGCATAAGAGAACATGTTAAACCTCGAAAACAGTGAGAGAAAAAAGAAAAACTGAATATTAGAACGGAGAGTCTATTTACACTGAGCACAAATAGCCCACTTGTTGGCAGAGACCAGAGCCGTTGAAAAACAGAGTTGCGACACTCGCATAGACGTCCGTTGGAAGAATGGAATGCGGAAGTACTGGAGGGCTCTATTCCAAACATTGCATTGAAGATCATTCATTTCATTGTTTCCCAAATACATTCGCAGGCAAGTTGATAGACTACAGCACATCTCTGTAAAACTGGTGTTTTATTATAAGGATGTTTTTGAAGCAAAATAATGTTTTCCTAAATAAAAATGGCTTTTCTCTCTCTCTCTCTGTGTGTGTGTGTGTGTGTGTGTGTGTGTGTGTGTGTGTGTGTGTGTGTGTGTGTGTGTGTGTGTGTGTGTGTGTGTGTGTGTGTGTGTGTGTGGTTGAATGATTTTCTTTAACGACTGTTCATTAAATAAAATGTTATCTACCCTCTCCCTGTATAAATGACATAAAAAATCTCTTACTAACTGAAATGGTTTGTCTTGTTCATTTTTCAGAGTTCTTTGTGATGCATTTACTTTCAATAATTTATTATTTATTGATAAATTACTTGATGATCATAGAAGCATGAGAAACAGTTGAATGCATGCATGCTGTTAATGTATTGCACATGATGCATCCTTCCTAGTAAAATTAAACACACAAAACTGTTTAATACTGTCTCTCTAACACTCATCAGACAAAATGTTATTATACATTTAATCAACATAGTAATCAGTGCATATATTGTGTTGGTATTTAGTGAAATTTGTTGCAAAAACAGCTGCTTCCACTGTCTCTCCCGCTTAAACCCATTCAAACAGACTGACAGTTTGGAATTATTGAGAGCTCCATGAACCATGTGACCACGCGGCGGTGAGATCAACGTGTGTCTCAACTCTGTTTTTCAACGGCTCTGGCAGAGACTTTTGCACTGGTTGTGACTAGAAGGGACACAGCTACCTCCACTGGGCATGCGCACTTCAATACCGCAACATTTTTGTCACGCTGAAAACAGTTGATTAATATTTTTTATTTTGTAAGGTTAGGTTTATGGTTGGGGTACGTGTAGGCGTAGGCGTTAGTTAAAGTAATTTATTGTAATTATATGGTGAGATTTTGCACAACTTCCGGCCGTAGCTGATCACTTCTAGCAACAACCATTTGCACTAGCTCCAGAGCCGATCCTTCTTATACGCAAACTACGCAAGTTTCGTAGGGCCCCTGCACCACCAGGGGGCTTCCTTGAGTACCGAATCAAAAACACTATCATGTAAACAAGACGCGGATTCAAATTTCTGCCTTCGGAGTGTTCTGTTACAAAAGTTACAGGAATCATTTGGCAATTTCCTTTTTATTACTTAATTTATTTAATTGCTGTGACATGCTCGGACATTATACAGTGCGCGCAGGTGATGACATGCGCATAATGTAATGATTCGTCTTTACATGCCATGGCTTCAAAACGAAGCTATCCGTCTGTAGCGGAAAAAACGGCAACAACGTGAAGCTAAAGAACAAGAAGGCATGTGTTTTTGTATTCAAAGTCTTCTTTAGTTTTGCCAAATTATGCAATTACAGATTTACAAATTCAGTATGTGTCAAGGCATACAGTTGATTTGACTGTGGACGTTCGATAGTCGTGAATTTAGGAACCATCTCCAAAGATAGGCTACATACACATTAATATTCTAACTTCACTAGGATTTACAGGGAATGACTTACAGTCATAAAACCAGCTGTACAATGTTCATGTGAGTCTCAGATGTAAGTCACACCACTATATTTCGTTTGCCCGTGATAATATACATTTATAGCATGGTCTGTTTGAACACTGGATTCTGATTGGCTGGAAGGTGTGCATTAAAAGCCTTTAACGCACGCTCCAGTCAGTTTGATTACATTTCAAATTAACTGACAAAATAACCGTCATTTTCACCTGTTTGATCTAAAAATGACACTGTAAACATCAATAAAAGCTTTAACTTGGCAAATAACCATGGTATAAGCGGGATAATCCAATGCACGACGTGGAGGCGAAGAACCACCCGATGCGAAGCGGACACTTATTGTGTCATCACATTTAGAGAATAATTGATGTGTTTTCGTATGCTTAGCTTTCTTGAGTAAACTATATTTATCATGTTTTATTTTTGTTAATCACTCTTTTGATTAGTAAAAAGCTAGATGGTTCCAGAGCCATGTGTTACTTTAGGTAAAGGATTATTTACATGTGAATCAAAATGTGAATTTAATTTTATACTTAATTGTTCTTACTGTTTTGTTTTGTCTTTCAGTTTTAATTCGTTTAAGTGTGTTAATTGGTTTATTATTTGTATTTCTTATAGTTTACAGTTATGCTTATCTGATTTTAACTATTATGACAAGGGCCCCTCACAAAGGTTTGCATAGGGCCCCCAGACTAGGATCGGCACAGCCCACCAATATGTGATTGGAATAGAGAAAGAGTAAGAATGACGCCATTTCAAACAGTGACTCAAGTGATGTAAGGTGTAAAGTCTGTATAGGATGATACCGGGGTTGGATATCGGGGTTCTTGTCCACCTCTCGTTGAAAATGCTCTTTTACCTTTTTCTATCACATTACAGATCATAAAGGCGTTTGTTTTCAATAAAATTGATTTAATTGTCCCAGAAACTTTGTTATTTGCAATGTTATAATCGGCAATCCACAGGCAGTCGGTTTGCGCACGCGATGGTTTGCGCTCGCAATAGGTCGCGATACAAAACGCGTCTTGTGCCCTTGAAAGTAACTGCAGGAAAAGTACTACCACGTGAACTATTGTCTCAGATAAGGAAATAACGATGCTGTTTTCATTACTCCATTCATTATGTATGTAAACTTTGTTTACGAAAAGAGCTGTTCATCTCCTTCCAGAACTTGCACTTAAATGTAACGTAATTAATGTAGAATGCCAATCGCACATGCATGCGATTGGCATTCACCCGAATATACGATAATGGCGTCCAGTTTCTTGCACAGATCGATTGATTCGCTTTATTAGACGTCAGTTTAACGTCAAGGGGCAGGGATTACTTTTGTGCTGAATGTATTAGCGATTTTGACTTTTTATTTGACTTTCATTAATTCAATATCTTCATAAATATCTTATTGAAAAAAACAATACCACCCACATCTTGGAAGTACTGGGGGACTGTGGGTGAATAAATTAACAGCAATTTCATTCAACATATTAGGAAATATAAAATACAATTAAAAGACAATATCCCTTTTAATTAAATATCATGAAAAGGTATATACTGGATGCAATATTTGTGTGCATGTTTTAATATATGACCTGTAAGTAACAGCAACAAAAACAGTATAAAAGGAACAAAATAACGAAAATACAAAATAACAGAAGAAATTATGATATGGGAAAAAACTGGCCCGCATCCTATTTATACTTTTGGAATCCGGCCCTCAAAGAAAAGTAGTTGAAGACCCCTGGTGTAGGGCTTTAATATCTCAATAAATTGCCATCATTTTAATAATTGTTATAAATATAATGATTTACACTCTGTTTTTATGTTTGCATAATGTTTAATGCACAACAATACTGAGGTGCAAATAGTAATGTTATCTGCCACTATTTATAAGTATTAATAGCATATATTTAATCCTAAGAAAATACAGCTATTTTCGGTTAGTGTAAATAGCATATCGCTAAGAAATGCTGCTATTCTCACTTAGTGTAAACAGAACCTACTGCTATTTAAACTTATTGTAAATAGCATCTGTCGCTAATTTCACTTAGTGTAAATAGCTTCTATTGCTATTTACACTTAGTGCAAATAGCCGCTGCCATATTAGAAACCCCAATTCACTTCAATATACTCTGTGTTGAGTAAACATTCATAATTTTAACAAATTTAAAGAAAAAAGAGAACCATTAAACCGTAAACCATTCAAATTGATTGAGAAATGTGAATGTTATTGTGATTTTACACAGAAAAAAGCAGATCCCGCATTTACCCGATATGTGTTTAGAGCAGTCTTGCCTTTTAGAATATGGAAGTCCCGTTGGCCCTCGATTTAGTGGGAGAAGCACTAACTTTATGACAAGTGTGGTCGGGGAAAATCATTATAACATATTTAAAAACTTTGTTAGAACAACTGGACCTTAAATTCTAATAGTTAGACATCTTACATCTCACACTTAGACTGACTTTGACCTGGTTCAACTGGGCATGATCACTTTTCAGAAATTCAGAATTACAATCGAAATCGACCTGAAAGTCGTTAAATGTATCGCTGGCTTTACAGAATATACTCAGAATATGTAGGACAGGTTCTAGTATTAAAGCACAAGGTGTAAAATGTTTTTATCAGCAGCAAGAATACAGATTTGAAGTGTTTTTGAATTGTATTAAAATTCCTCAGATATGATCGTGTTTCACGCCTACCCCATGCTTCATTTGATCAATGCTGATTTTGAATTATTGCTCTAAGCTGTTTTATAATCTAATTTCTTAGTAATTTTTCTCTCTCTGGTGTTTCGTCTCGCCTCAGCTTTCTCTCTTTAAACGCAGCTGGAAAAAGTGTGGTTGGAACCCACTGATTGCTTATCCCAATAACCTTGACGTAATACACACACACCAGGGCATCTCTAAGGAGACCTTTTTAATTGCTGCTGATGTAGTTGCCAAGGAGATAAGGCACTGGAGATCAAAAGAACTCATCCAGAGGGAGAATCTATGTTTTTATCTGTGCAGATATGACTCAATTGTGGTATGTCAGAGAAGTAAGTGCTACGAAAAACAGACTGCGTAAATGTGATCAAGGTTATTGCACAGTATCTCATGCTTTTCTCCCCTCGCTGTTATCCAAGGGTTAAACTACTGCATGACAACAACACTCTTTTGTTGGCCTTTGTAGCCAGCACACATTTGCTACTAGTGTGGCTCACTGTTCTTTGGGAAATTGTTGCAACTGCATTTTGGGACAATGCAACAAGTGAGGAGATAGAAACAAGCCTTTGCAATAATGAATGTGCCTGTGAGTGGAACAATGAAGTTTTTCTTACCTCCCCCCTAATATTCAGACACACAGACCTTAGCCACAGTGGTTGTGGAGGAGGGGAATGGCTAAGAGCTTGGCTGCATTAGGGAGTTGTATGGGTAATTAGAGAATATGCTGTTACATAGACTCAGCAGTGTGTGTGTGCGTGCATGTGTGTACGGCAATAAGACAAAAATGAATCAGATTACATTATGTGTTAACTTCAAAGTGAACCAAATGATTGTTTTTAAAAAAAAAAAAAAAACAGAATGGAGTTGCAAATTTAAGGAGGATATGTCTACCAAAATCTGTATGTAAACTAAACTGTGTACACTTAAAGGCGGGGTAACCGATTTCCGAATTACACTTTGACAACTGAGTCGAACAGAGTACCAAAACAACCTTGTAGCCAATCAGCAGTAAGGTACACAGTGCACAGGATGGACATTAGCCGAGCCGAGCGCTGACGAAAGCGAAAGATGGGGGTAGGGGTGTGTTTGTTTTGGTGATTTTAACATCAACAATGGCTAAGAGAAATCAGACACCCCGCCTTTAAGACACTGCTGTGATGTAAAAAAAATCTGAGCCTTCCGTATCATTACGAATTTAAATTATACAATAAATTAAATAATTCAATTTTATTTATATAGCGCTTTTCACAATGTGCATTGTTCCAAAGCAGCTTTACAGGAGAAAATAAGAAAAACTGAAAAACACAAAAAAGGTAAAACACAGCACAGTGCATGGTGTTTATAGAGCAAGCAAGATTATTCTAGTAAATAATATCTAATAAATGCAGTCTCCCGGTGGTTTATTCAGCATATTTTGCATTGAGTGAATGCTTGGCTGAAAATAAGTGTCTTTAATCTAGATTTAAATTGGGAGAGTGTGTCTGACCCTCGAATAGTATCGGGAAGGCTATTCCAGAGTTTAGGTGCTACGTATGAGAAAGCTCTAGCCCCTTTGGTGCATTTAGTTATTCTAGGTGTTATCAAAAGTCCGGAGTTTTGAGATCTTAGAGGGCGTGATGGGTTGTAGTGTGGTAGAAGCTCTGTTATGTGGGGCTAAACCGTTTAAGGCTTTATAAGTGATTAAAAGAACTTTAAAGTCAATACGATACTTAATGGGTAACCAGTGAAGGGTTGATAACATTGGGGTTATGTGATCGTATTTTCTGGACCTGGTTAGAACTCTGGCAGCTGCATTCTGAACTAACTGTAGTTTGTTTATTGATGATGCAGGACAACCACTAAGCAGTGCAAATAGCATATATTACTAAACAAATGGTAATAAACTTAAAAAAGAATAAAGAAGAACCATAAAAAGTTCAAATTTTACTTATTTGCAGTGTAGATTACCTAAAGGAAACAAAGTCAGTAACGAGAGAGAGTCAGAGAGAGCACACTGTTTTCACACTGTAGCTATTTTTATAATTTCAGAGGTGACAAAATAGATGTATTGACTTGGTTTATAATTTGACTTCTAATTGAGATATGCATTATTGTTGTCACTTTCGTTTATCAAAAGTTACGGATTGCAGCTGTAACATGTCAGAGGAGCTGTGTGACAAGGTTTTTTCTCCATTTATAGACGGTTTCAGCAGCAACAGCATAAACAGACGTTATGTTTGATACTGTTTAATACTGTCTCTCTAACACTCATCAGACAAAATGTTATTATAAATTTAATCAACATAGTAATCAGTGCATATATTGTGTTGGTATTTAGTGAAATTTGTTGCAAATACAGATGCTTCCACTGTCTCTCCCGCTTAAACCCATTCAAACAGACTGACAGTTTGGAACTATTAAGAGCTCCATGAACCACGTGACCACGCGGCATCGAGATCAAAGTGTGTCGCAACTCTGTTTTCAATGGCTCTGGGAGAGACTATTTGCACTAGCTCCGCCCACCATATGTAATTGGAATAGAGAAAGGCTGCGTCCAAATACCCCCACTTGCGGTCTTGGCCACTTGAGAGGGCGTGCACGGTCCTATGTCTTAAAGAGTACATAACATGAGATCATGAAAATCACTTCATGCAGTGTGTAATGTTGGCAGTTTGAAAGTAAAGTCTGCCAATTTGTAAATCCGAAGGTGAATGAATAACAAAGTTATTGGCTTGGAAAAAAGGGAGTCGACTCTGAATCACGCAAACGAGTCGTCCCTAGTCCGATTCGCGAACCGCCGTGGATTTACGTCACTACCCCGCCAATGTTTTGCTAGCACTGCCCGCAAAAACTTTACTCTTCTCCCCCAAACACTGTAGCTCGTGAGCCTCATTCGCAGCATACCAATCACAGCAGACTAGGCCATCTGACCAATCACGTCAGACTAGGCTAGCGGAAAGGAGGGGATTAGACAGATGAATCGCGGAATGCATCATTTCAAGAAGTGTCAGTCAAGAAGTAAGTGTAATATTCGGTGTTAATACCAAGCAAAGCCACGCCCATACGTTAAGTGCGAATGGACGTAAAAGAGATTACGTGGAGCGCAGGGCGGAATAAAGTGGCTACTGATTGTTCGTGCATCGATGTCAAATGGTTATGTTCAACGCAAAGTGATAAAATAAAATGCATTACAATGGCGACGAGGATTTAAAAGCGCTCTGAGTGTATTTCCAAGCCATCTCCAGCGACTTGCCTGCTACCGAGTGAGTACATTAAAGTAATCTGCTAGCAGCCATGCAGTCCGTGCTAACCAACGCAGCCATTCAGCCGTTTGACTCAGAAACAGACCCCAGTTCGCTAGGAACTCGGTGGAACAAGTGGATGCAGCGGTTCGACAATTTTCTTGTCACCCTGAACATCACCGTTGATACCAGAAAAAAAGCGCTGTTGTTACACCTCGCTGGCGAACGAGTACATGACATATACGACACATTTGCAGATGATGCTGATGGCTACGCAGAAACGAAAGCTAAGTTAAACGACTATTTTTCTCCCAAAAAGAACACGCAGTATCTTGTGTATCAATTCAGAAAAACTGTGCAACAACAAGGTGAAAATCTAGACATGTATCAAACCAGACTCAGGATGCTTGCAAAGGACTGTGAGTTTACAGATGTTGATCGAGAAATAAAGGCACAGTTGATACAAAGCTGCACTTCATCCAGGCTACGCCGAAAAGCACTCAGAGAACCAGATCTGTCCTTAGAGGCGCTTCTAGATCACGGCAGAACTCTAGAACTTTCTGAACAGCAAGCTACAGGCATTGAACAAAATTTAGCGGCTACCGTTAACTCATTACAACGTGATCAAAAGCAACAGAGTGAATCTAAAACCGACTACAGGCGAACATCCAACAACCAATGTAGAAACTGTGGAGGGAAATACCCACATCAAGCACTAGAGACACTGTGTTGTGCAGACAGCAGAAGCATACCAAACTGACAACGCCTTACAACGTCAAACCACTTGCGGTCACCAAAGTCAAAGGCACCATGGTAACCGCAGAAAGAAATGGACATTCTGTCACACGGAATTCTTCCTTCTTCAAAAAACTAAATCTTGGTACGTCAGATTTCTTGTTGGACTTTGAGAACGAGACAGAAGAAATTGATGTATTTGACAATCCCTCAAGATACCCCACTAGGTCCAGTCGCAGGCCCCCTGCTCACCTTTCTGATTTTGTGTAGATGGCCTGTGCAGCAATATGTACATTGTTAAGGACTGTTCAAAGTTAGTGTTTCAGATACTAAACACACATAGACTGTCCACAGAGAGATTACAACATTCTAGTTTGTTGGTATATTGTTGAGTTTTCAGTGCATGTTAATAGCAACTCTACATTTCTGAAATGCATACAGTAATGTTGTTCTTGTAAAAAAAAAGAAAAAAAAGAAAGACTGATGTAATATTCTGTGTTAATACCAAGCAAAGCCACGCCCATACGTTAAGTGCGAATGGACGTAAAAGAGATTACGTGGAGCGCAGGGCGGAATAAAGTGGCTACTGATTGTTCGTGCATCGATGTCAAATGGTTATGTTCAACGCAAAGTGATAAAATAAAATGCATTACAGTAAGGTAAGAATAACTGCCTATTATTACGAAATAATAGTGTTTTCACACCTTCTATGTACATAACCTTGTTGTTGGACACTCCATAAACCAAAGTAGGACATCTTAAAAATCCCTAGTTATGTACTCTTTAAAAAATGCCAAAGTGCAGTGCCCTTAACGCACATTAAACCAACACTATCTTGAATACCGCTTCCGAGCGGTATTCAGGGCTAAGTGTATCCCATCATGCATCATGTTTTGGATATATCATGAGACTTTTTGCAAGGGTCTCGCAAGATTTTACGGAAAGCTTTCCAGTGTAAGTTATACTATAACTTTTTAAGGTTATATCTTTATTTATGTTTATGTTTGCACTTGCTAAGTGTATCCCATCGGGTTAGAAATACTATATGCTCATTTGGTGTCATGGCTCTGATTCATTTAGTCATGTTTTTCTTGGTCCTGTGGCAGAGCCATGACAAAGCCTTATGTTTTGACCTGCCCTGTGTCGTTATCCTTCATTTGTCTTCCCTATAAATGTCCTCATGTTTCTTTGTCCTGTGCTCGTGGATTGTACGTTGTACTGTGTATGTATCGTTTACCTGTACCTGTACCTTGTGCTTGTGCCCCCGTTCCTTGCCTTGTCCGTGATTGTCCGTAGTCTGTGAGTTTCTTGTGTTTTTCCCTGCCGTGTTTTGGTTTAAGACGTTGTGTCGCTGTTTGGTTTATTAGTTTACTTTTGCCCCCCCGTGGGAAGTGTTTTGTTTTGAGTTCTTGTTTTGTTTCCGTGTTCTTATCCTTGTTTTGTTTTTGCACCCCATTGTGGGTTTTTGTTTGGTCTTTGTTATATTAATTAAAGTCTTGTTAACCCCTTCACGCCTGCCTGCAATTGGGTTCTTCCACGCACCACTCGTGACAGAATCCACGAGCCACATCGAACCCAGTAGGCGGTATTGACACTGGACGGTCCCACCTAGCTCGCCTCCTCTGCGGACTTCGCCAGGGAAGCGAGAGTGTGGACGAGTATGTGGAGAGGTTCCTGGATGTCGCCGAGAATGGCGTCTTTGGGGAGGAGGAGCTGGCGGTACTGTTCAACTCCGGTCTCAGGAATCCACTCTGAGATGAGGGTGTTGAGGCCGTTGGACTTCGACGCCGTGTGGCTGTCCGCCGTGGAGCGGTTGGAGTCCACGGTCTCAACAAGTGCCCGCTACCCATCTCCGTTGGTCACGATCCCTGAGGGTGGTTCCCTGCAGATCGGGGTTGTGGGCATCGCCACACCATCCCCCTCACTCTCGGCAGCCTCTCCACCGTCCACCAGTCTCGTTGGCAAGCGGGGGAGGCGAGCGTCCTGGGGATCCACCTCCGAGGAGTCCCAGCCGGAGCCAGCCGTGCCTTATACCTCCGTCCATCACCCGACCACCAGCCGGGTGGCTCGGCGGAAGAAGAAGAGGCAGCGGCGGGCAGCGTGGACTCCAACCCAGCCGGTGCAGCCGCGCCCAGTCCGGTGATCCAGCCGGCATCCAGTCCGGTGATCGAGCCGGGGTCCAGTCCGGTGATCGAGCCGGCGTCCAGTCCGGTGATCTAGCCGGCCTCCAGTCCGGTGATCGAGCCAGCGTCCAGTCCGGTGTCCAGTGTCGTGCCTAGTCCGGTGCGGCCGGTGTCTAGTCCAGTGTCCAGTCCGGTGCAGCCAGCGTCCAGTCCGGTGATCCAGCCGGCGTCCCAGCCGGTGATCCAGCCGGCGTCCCAGCCGGTGATCCATCCGGCGTCCCAGCCGGCGTCCCAGCCGGCGATCCAGCCCGCTGCAGCCGGCGTCAAGACCTGTCCAGCCGGTCTTCCAGCCGGTCTTCCAGCCGGTCTTCCAGCCGGCGTCAAGCCCTGTCCAGCCGGCCTTCCAGCCGGCATCAAGCCATGTCCAGCCGGTCTTCCAGCCGGCGTCAAGCCCTGTCCAGCCGGCCTTCCAGCCGGGTCCCAGCCTTGTCCCGCCGATGCTCAAGTCGGCGGTCCCCTCCAGGACTTCCCCTAAGTCCCCCAGGACTCCGCGCCCTCGAGCGCAGCTGGGGACTAAGACTTTTTCCCACAATCCTTTTGGTTTACCCCCCATGAACTCTTTTGTTCCCCCCCCCCCCCTCCCATGTTTGTTGTTTTTGTTGTCTCACCCCAATCCTGTGGTTATTTTGTCTTGCCTGCTTTTGATTTTGTTTTCATTGTTTTGCCTAGTCCTGTCTGTCACCCAGTCGGTCTTGTATTGTCAGTCTACCCCTTGGTGAGCACCTGGAGGTGCTCATTAAAGGGGGGCTTCTGTCATGGCTCTGCTTCATTTAGTCATGTTTTTTTTGGTCCTGTGGCAGAGCCATGACAAAGCCCTATGTTTTATGTGAGAAAACCATGAGTTGTCTATGTTTTTACTTCTCATTTGTTTTCTCGTGTCTTGTCATTGGCCCCGCTCCTCTCGTTTCCTGTATTGTTTCCCGGCCGTGTTTGATTACCCTCACCTGCCCTGTGTCGTTATCCTTCATTTGTCTTCCCTATAAATGCCCTCATGTTTCTTTGTCCTGTGCTCGTGGATTGTACATTGTACTGTGTATGTATCGTTTACCTGTACCTTCTGCTTGTGCCCCCGTTCCTTGCCTTGTCCGTGATTGTCCGTAGTCTGTGAGTTTCTTGTGTTTTTTCCCTGCCGTGTTTTGGTTTAAGACGTTGTGTCGCTGTTTGGTTTATTAGTTTATTTTTGCCCCCCCCCCCGTGGGAAGTGTTTTGTTTTGTTTCCGTGTTCTTATCCTTGATTGTTTTTGCACCCCATCGTGGGATTTTGTTTGGTCTTTGTTATATTAATTAAAGTCTTGTTAACCCCTTCACGCCTGCCTGCAATTGGGTTCTTCCACGCACCACTCGTGACACTTGGGATCTTCACGCAAACTAGAACACTTGGGCCAAAAACAGGAAATACGTCATGAAAGTAGTCAAGTGGTCAAGTGCAAAGACCGCAAGTGGGGGTATTTGGACGCAGCCAAAGTGTAAGAACGACGGCATTTCAAACAGTGACTCCAGTGATGTAAGGTATAAAGTCTGTATAGCTATGGCACTGGAGACTGGGGCTCTAATCCACCTCTCATTGTAAACCCTCTTTTACATTTACATTTATTCATTTGGCAGACACTTTTATCCAAAGCAACTTACAAGTAGGAGAGCATATAAACATTTTGCCAAAACGCTAAACAGTACCGTTAGTTTACAAGGCCATGCTATTAGGAGGAGTAAGGAAAGGAGAGAATGAAGAACAACTATTTTTACCTTTTTCTATCAAACTTAACTTCCAGTAGACCTTATCTAAGAATCAATAACTCAATACTGTAAATTATACATCCTTGAAGTTTGGGTTCCTTGCCACTGTTGCCCTGTTAGCTTGCTTACTGTGAGACTGCTGACATTAGCTTAGCTTAGGGTTTTGAAAATTCTGTTTAACTGCAATATTAATTACTTTTATTCCTTTCATTCAGTATGTCATGCTAAGATAGATTTCATGGTATTATTGCAAATTCTCAATGCATGTTACACTCCTGTTATATTATTTTCTCTCCTGTTTAAGGGCCATTTATATGTAAGCTGGAATGACATGACATGTTTACGTAATACCTGCCATTAATCATGTTCCCTGATAATATGTCCTGTAGTCCCAAGAAGAGTTTAAAAATGTAGCATTAGCACCATGTATTGTATTGTGCTGCATTCTGTATGTATTCTATACATTTAATAATTTTCTTTTTTCATGTAAAGCTGTTTTGAAACATCACATCATTGTAAAAAGCAACACAATATACACATATAATGTAAGATATATAAGTATAAATGTAAGATTCTCTTTTATATAAAAGGCAACCGTTTTATACCATGAACGTGTACTGAAAATGTCTTTGTAAAATGTTGATCAATACTTTGAAATATTAATACATTGTATATTGATCCAAACCAAGCAGGAGAATATAAAATCAATTGAATGTGCAATGAATTGCAAGGCAGACATGTTCTATGCATGTGTACATGTTTGTCCATGTATGGCTGTCCCAGACATAGATGCCCCGTTGGGCATTATCTCCATCTGTTCCTCTTTCTGGACAGTTGCACGTACACTAACATGGCACAAGCCTGTGTGTGTGTGTTACACGTGATTGGGAGGGGGAGGGTCACACGTTTGGTGTTATGCATATGGAAATGTAGAGTACACACCACTATATCCCCAATAGGACATTGTAAACTAACGGTACTGTTTAGCGTGTTGACAAAATGTTTATGCTCTCCTACTTGTAAGTCGCTTTGGATAAAAGCGTCTGCCAAATGAATGAATAAATGTAAATGTAATGTAATGATTCCTAAAATGCAAATTACAAAGAAAATATTAAAAAGCGAACCCGGTGTGAACCCACACTAAATGGCAACTACGCACAGCTTCTGTATGCTTCTCTTAATGACCAAGTCTTTCACTCAGTACACCTTGTGATGTGACAATAAAGTGAGTTAATGATTTTCGTGGGTTTTAAGGTATAGATAGGCACATAACATTTACCATGTACTGTAATTAATTAATGCAAATATTTTTTATTATTAAACGGTACTTTGAGTTTATCCACCAATTTTACTAAACTGCACACACTAAGGGGGATGGTTGTTTACATGGCTAGGCCCCGCCCCTAGACCGTTCTGACACGTGTCAATCAATCGGAACCTGGGTATTGGTGACGCGTTGTGACGTCACACTCAGAGCCGGGGGGAAGGTGGACGGACAGAATGGCGACCCAGTGCCGGAGCTCCAAATGCACGGCCGAAAGAAAAGGATTCCGGCGGGAACTCGACTCATGGCGGCACAAACTCATCCACTGCGTCGGTAAGAGCAAAGCGGCCCCGTGCGCCGAAAAGCCTCGTTTGATCGCGTAGTCCTGCGTGCGGACGTACCGTTCTCGGGCATGTCGTTCGCTAAGTCTCGCGCTCGGTTTCTTTTTTGCCCGGGTCTGGCAAGAGCTCCCTTCCCCCAGCCGCTGTTAGCTCAAGGAGTTGCTAAGCGAGCGCGTCTCAAGTTCAAAAATAACATTAGCGTAGAGCCGTCCTCCATTGAGACCGGGGTAGTTTTTTAGATAACAGCAAAAACGGCCAAGTGTGCCGGAACACCGGCTCCATTTTCTTTGTCCTGACTTCTTGATTCCTGGATAATCGACTTGCACCCACTGACCCTCTAAATACCGATGTAACGTTACTACAAATTGCAACAAGATGCTCGGATAATCTCTTGTATACATTTTAGTTGCCCAGAACCCCTTGTTTGTTGTTATCCCAAAAGTAGTGCAGTCAAGGCATTCGACAATATTTACCTTTACTGAACAAACCGGTTTGCTTTTGATGAGATAATGCTGTTTTCAAAGCGGAAAGCTTAACATATATCGCGTACGTTAGTTGTTATTCATTGAGTGTGGTAAAGCTAAGGTGTTGACACCTTTGTTTAGCCGTGTTTATTAAGGTGGCCAATGTAAATCCACACATTCACTGTGTGCTGCACATTCAGTTTTTACTTTACTGCATGAACAGCACAAGCAATAAACATCATTTACGTGAAACCGTTGACATGCGGTTGATGCTTCGCTTAAATGTAAAACGCCAAATAAACGCTTTTTGTCTTATTATACGTAATGTCATTATAGCCGTAGTGAAGGGCGTCAGTCAACGCGGACAATGACTAACGGGTTTGGGAAAAGCGCTGCAAATCTTTGTTGTTACCTTTTTGTGAAGAAACTGTCATCTAACGTTGTTCTGCGTGTCAATTTTTGTTATAATATTCACTTATAGTTATCGTTAGAAAGACCGGAAATTTCGTATTACATTCGCTTGGAGTCTCATCAAGTGGTTATTTGCTTTTGCTGATCGAGGCATATAAGTAAACCTGTATTGTCCTAGGGCCTAAACAATATATTTAATGTAATCTATACATTGAAAATATACCTTTTTTTACCAGAAGACCATTAGCCATTTTCCCCGAAAACGTGTTAGGATTATATACTGATAATGTTATCTTTGATTCCAGGGTTTGAAAGTATACTAGAGGGAATATATGGACCAAGACTGTTGCAGGATCTCAATATATTTGATGGTGAGGTTTTATGTTGTGTGTGTGTGCATTATGTACTATTAATTTGTGGTTGGTCATATATTGCATACTGTTCCAGTGCTACATGTCTGGCACTAACAGCAATTCATATGATTCACTCTCAGAGTGTGAACCAGAGGCTGTGGATGATTGGTCCGTGGATGCAAACTGCGCTTTCTGCAACCTGCAGCTAGAGAAACTAAATGTAAGTCAACCCTCAAAAGCCACATAAAAGGTGTGCTTGTCTAGAAAAGCCTGCTTGGCACTTGAATAAAGTCAATAGTTTTGTTTGTTTAGTACGTATTGTTCTGGGTGTTTATTAACATAAGCGTAATCTCTATAATAAAAAGGATCACGTGAGACTATACATAACACTTTGTACAGTTTGTCAGGAATTGTTAACTAACCATTGAAATTTTTGGTACAGGACCATTCATCGGCCGTGGCCGTGCCCGGGTCGCCAACCCATGCTGAAACCCCCTCACCTCAGAGCCTGTCCACCTCTGAAAAACTCCAGTGCCAAGCAGACCGATTCCTTCATGCTATATTTCGCAAGAAGGGTGAGCGTTGTTGTTTCTAATTCCGTTTTTATATTCTGCAGGATGATGTTTGTGTTACGCACTTTTCAATATAACATTATAGGCAATAAAAGCAGATATTTTTGATATGCCTAAATAATATATTATACACAAATTAGAGATGCACTAATGTATTGTCTGACAATGGTTATTGGCCAGTTTTTACCAGATTAATACCAACTGAAAATGGGGAAGAGAGAGGAACGATTAAAATTTTAATCACATAAAGAGTCGGTCAGCGTCAATTCTGTATAGATGGTGTATGCATGAAATTCTGCCTTATCACCACCAAACCTGTTCTTTTCTTTTCTGCATAAAGACAAATGAGAGGTTACTTTTATTCTCCAATTTCCCAGAATTCCCTCAGAGCTGCGATTCCAGTATACCTTTGGTGGCGCAGGAGTTGATGCGCAAGATGATTCGGCGGTTTGCATTAGAGTACGCTTCTAAAAGTCAGGCTCACGAAGGCCTGAACAGCCTAAGTGACAACTCTGAACGTCTCCCTAAACAACCGGATTCTGATGGGCCCTTGGACCTCACTGTTAGCCGAGCTTCCCAGGCCCTGCAGCAAGGTATCCACCATAAACAAATCATTAGTACTGAAATGGTTTGTGGGAGTACGCTGCCATGTACATATAGATTCTGGATGCTTGGAGCTGTGCATTGTTCTATCACTGTATAGTTCAGACTCGGATCCGTTTTGTTTTTTCCAATTCAAATAAACAAGATGGTTTTAAAGAGGTGTACATATTTCTTTACCTGTGATTAGGGCTGTACAGTGCGACGTATGTGATCAGGGCTGTACAGTGTAGTGTTGTCACAATACCAAATTTCGGTACCAGTCGATACTAAATGTGACGATACTTGCATTTCCCACTATCATTTTGAGCGCTGTTGAGCAAATTATGAAAGACATTGCAATTGCATTGCACTCTCTACCAAGCGCTTACACAGATACACGTGGAAGCGTTTGAAAGTCTATCAAAGTAAAAATCAAACGCTTCGGTGTGTATCTGTGTAAGCGCTCGGTAGAGAGTGCAATGCAATGATCATTTCACGCGCTTCCGGGTTTGGTTGCGCAAGTGCTCGGTAAGGAGCCATTCAAAGACATATCCGATGACCTTAGAAACACAATAGCCAATCAGAGGTCTTTCATAATTTGCTCAACAGCGCTCAAAATGATAGCGGGAAATGCAAGTATCGTCACAGTACCGACTGGTACCGAAATTTGGTATCGTGACAACACTAGTGGTACGAATTAAATTTAAAGGTCCAGTCAGTGAAATCTAGCGGCAAGGTTGTGAATTGCAACCAACTGCTCACTCCACCCCTCCTGCTCGAAACACACGACGGCTGACAGAACATGGCGAATTACATGCAGGGGGACCCGCGTTGTAAGTAGATAGAAATAGCTCATTCTAAGGTAATGCAAACATAAGGCTTAATTGTGTAAGCTCTGTCTACACCTCTGAAGACATAGTTATGTATATTATATAGCATTTTTGTGAATAAATCCTCCAAAAAATTACACACTGGACCTTTAATAGTGTAGCATGCGTGCGATACAGTTTGGCAGGTGCATTAGACAATTAAAACTTGTTTTCTGGCTGCATCGAGTCCATTGATCTAGAGCCCTACGATCTACACTATGTGGGAAAACATGGAAGGAATCACGAAAGCGGAATTCTACTATTTAAATATGTCCTCTGCTTGTTTATGAGGGAATGAGTTGCACACTTTAACATGTTACAAACGTGACACTCGTGGATTTGTCTGTATCTTACTATACGAGGACATGAACACATGAACTTCATCCACAGAGGTGTTCCAAGTTTATTTTACGAGCATTTCACTGTTTGAGTGAAGCTACTGTCAAAAAAACTGAAGCTCAAGTGTTTTCGCGACCACCTGCCAAAATAAAAGTCCGCTTAATTTGAACCAGATGATAAAATAATTAACTTGTAGTAAATTTATAAACTGTAGGAAATACTATAGTTTACTTAAATATTTACTATAGTAAGGTTCAAATATACTATAGTACACAAGAATTTTACTGCAGTTTACTGTAGTAAATACTATAGTATACAGTATTTTTATGGACAAATGTATTTACTACTGTATAGTAAACCATTGAAAAAACAGAACTCAGAAAAATTAAAAAGGGAAAAACTAAATTATATGGCCCTATTTTATCCGTTTGTATAACATTAATGTCCTTTTTCAGTTACCTGTCTATTTATGTGATGACCTGCACTTTTAAACATGATAAGAGACGTATGCTTGTGCTACAACTATTTGGCCTGTGCTGCAAAACTTTAAACCTCTGTAACAATGGTGCTATGTGCAAAAAAAGTTAACGTACAGCCCTGCTGTGATCTTTTGTATTGGTCATTAGACTTTCAAATGTTAATAACAGTTTTTTATGGATTGCTTCTCAAAGCAGATGGAGTACTTGATCTTTCAAAGAAAAACTCTTCAGAAAATGCATCCATTCAACAAAAAGTTTCATGGTGAGTACTTACTGTAGGCTTTTTTTGCCTTTACAAAGTTGTGTGTTTGACTCTTGTTTGTCTTTGTCCTTGTAGAATGATATTAATGTAATATTTTAATCAAGTAAAAATTAACATAGGCTTTTTATTGACGCGAATCGGGCATTTGTATTCTTGTTTTGGTGATTTTGTGTGGGAACCAAAAATTGTTTGAGCTTTGACTAAAAGTTCATACTAAAAATGTCTAGTAAAATATTTATATGTTCACATTTGCATTCAGTGTGAAGAATTTGCTGTATTATCACCACTATGGAAGAGTTAAAAAATTAGGAAAACCAAATTTTCCAGAACTTTTTAGACTGAACTCCATTCATTGTGTAAATAGCATTTTTTACTTTATGCACTTGAAATAGTTTTACTTGGTGAAACACTTCTACTTTTTTCCTTTGAGAAGTAAAAATTCACACACATTGTGTTTTTAATGTAGAATTTAGTGGTTGTTTTGTTGCACTGCCAAAGGGTTGACTCTTTTCTAACTTGTTGGAAGGTAACGTCACATTTGCCAACAGTCAGAGGCTTCACTTGTTCCTCTGCGCCACCTGTATTTCTTCATTTGTTTATTTATCTACTCATTTATTTATGCAATATTATTGTCACGTGAAAAATAAATAGGAGAAATACCAGAGTCTTACAAAATGCAGCTGCATTGCAAAGATACTGGAAGTACTTCCGTAGACACTTGTCTTTCAGCACACGATTGACGAGAGACTGTCCTTCCAAGAAGTATCGTTTGCAACCTAAGGCCAAAAACAAACAGTGTTTACCCCCAAACAACTCAGAGGCTTTGTGTTATACAGACAATTGAGAAACGAGTGATGTTACCAAAAGACAAGGCAGTAAAGGAGTGGACCCTGAGTGCATCCTGTCATTGGTCCGCTCACCCGTTCGTTTCTCATCCTCCCACCCACCTCCCCTTAGGAGACCAATCAGTGAGGACTATTTGGATCGCAGCTCTGAGTTTGCAGAAGGTTTGCTCTCAAAAGCCTTGAAAGATATTCGGTCTGGATCACTGGACGTTCACAAAGCAGCCATACTATACGGGATACCTCAGAAAACTTTACAGCTCCAGACAGAGGCCTTATCACCGGAGTGGAAGGCAGGAGGACCACATATTTTGGGAGAGAACGGCAGGAGTGCAGATACGATGTGGACATCCAGTGACACACGGCTTGTCCTGCAGAAGGTAGCAGCCTGGGCTCGCTCGCAGTCTGAGCAATCTGAAGTAGGAAAATATACATTTCCACCACAAGAGCACACCGAGCTGAAGTTCCCGGCAGCGGTGGCTGCCTCATCATACCTTCACCATTTAACCTTGCAGAGGATGGTCTCTCAGCTGCGGGAGCAGAACGACAAGCCTCTTGCCAGCTCCGAGCCAGCCACGCCGCCTCAGAGTCCTGTCGCTGGGCCGGCGGTGCACATCCGAATCCCTCAGGTACGCTTTAGTGCTCAGCCCAAAGCCCAGCTGGATCTGGCCGGCCTGGTGGATGCTGTGTACCAGGGCAACAAAGCTTCTGATGCCTCTGCTGCTCTTCACAAGCTGAAGACCATTCTCCCCAAACAGGGCTTGGTCGAAAGCAACTCGGGTCTTGAGTCGCATCTGCTCCAGGGTGACCTGCCTCCGCTGTGTCTGAACCTAAAGAACGCCTGCGTCAGCGGAAGTGTAACCGACTGCGGAGACGACGGCGGAGGTCAAGACAAGCAGCCACGGAAGAAACGCGGCCGTTATCGGCAATACAACCACGACATCCTGGAGGAGGCCATAGCCATGGTGATTGGCGGGAAGATGAGCGTGTCAAAGGCTCAGAGCATCTACGGGGTGCCTCACAGCACCCTGGAGTACAAAGTTAAAGAGCGAACGGGCATGCTCAAGACCCCACCAAAAAAGAAGCCCCGCATTTTCGAAGCAGCAAGCTCGGGCTCTGGAAAGTCAGGGACAACAACCAATGCCTCAACTACTGCCTATAAACAGTCTTAATTCAAAACCAAAACCTCAGCTGTTTCCTAGAGATGGTTTTAACAAACACACATCGCCTAAACTACAGCCAACAAAAGGTGTTTATTTTCTTTTTAACGTGCAGTCAGGACCTCATTCAGACTCTGAAGATACACTTGAATTTTCAACCACAGGTTAAATGGTTCATTTCATCAAATCACAAAACATGCCTTTAAAAAACGTCTATTCAGGGGTTTCACTGTGGATATCTATATGAATATATATTTAAAATATTGTAAAGCACTGTTGATTTTTAAGTTAGGTATGGTTTTAAAACGAAGAAATATTCAGGTTTCGTTCTCACATAAAATAATCTCAGTTTAATGATTGTTGTATGCAGCTTACACACGATTAGTCTTTGTAGCGACTGGTCATTTTATTTCAAGTCTATTAACAGTATTTAATGTCTTATTTATCTCGACTGTGGGAGATGTCCATCCTTATATGCAATGTGTGGCTATAGGTACAAGTTTTCACTCCAGCAAAAGAACATGCTGTTGTTGAATATTAATGTTGAATATTAATGCTTTTAAGTTTTGTTGTATACCAGGATTGGATCAGTTTTGTTAGATAAATAAATCAGGACTGTTGGCAGATTATTGGAGTGAAAGCTTGGACCATCTCAGGCTTTTTATGGATGAGGCTTCTCACATTCTGTAGTTGTTGGGTTTTTTTGTTCAACCATTTCTAGTTCTACACACAAATTACTTTAGTTTTTTTTGTGTCTTGCCCCTTTCCACTTCTGCAGATCTGTGCCGCAAATCATACGGGGCAAATTGGAAATGCAATGTAATGCATGTCAAAATATGGTGCACTGGTGCAAAAGCTTGACGGCAGTCTCTGTGAATGTGTTTTAAAATGAATAATATTAGATTAATATTTATTACTTTACAGTGCTTTGAACTACTGGAATTGTCCTCACAATATTCCCTTTGCTGCTTTAAATTCCCTATTTATATTACGTGCTGTTCTTTACACTAAATGCATCGTTACATTATCTGTCTGCTGTAACCAAAACAGTTCAGGGTCATTTTTGCAGTCCATTTTCACACTCCGTGAACAAAGTGGTTCAGAGTAGGGTGCTGCTGATCTTGGATCAGAATTTCTCCTTCCCAATTCGGTGATGCACTCATCTTGGGACAGACATGCAAAGCCTGATCCGGGTGCTACTCTGAATTGCTTTGTTTTTATGGCCAGGTTTCTGTCGTTTTGCTGCTCTTGCTTAACTGTGTTTTCATGTTAATAATTAGCTTTTAATGACCTAATATACGGTTTCACTTTATGATACTGGTAATGCATCCAAGTCAGCATGGATCTGTTTTTTACAGAGTTTTAGCGACTCTTGTTGTTGGAAGATTCAGTTGCACTTTACAAAAGATGCACATATACTTGTGATGGGGGTTATGGGGACTCATTCCTGCGGTGAAGGATATGGCCATATGTTGATATCCGTTTATCGTAGTATGTTGTAGATTTCTGATTCACAAGTATAGCTGCAGTGCTTTGCAGAGTGTAGCTGTAGCATTATGTGAATTTTGTGATTTGAAGCTTTGGAAATATGCAGTTTTCCATATGCAATGTTTATGTGTTATCTTTGTGCTGTGAATGTTCTCTATGTGGTTTACCTCTTGTTTGTATGAGTTAAATGACCCCTTAAAAACAGTTACAGACATATTCTTAAATTTAACTTTGAAAGCATTTATCATAAACTACCCTGAATGTTCTTGACAGCTCTTTAACATAAAACAGTGCCTGCCCTTATTGCTACTTCACGAATATTTAAGTAGCAGTTTTACATACAAAAACCTTTGAAAAAGGAAAATATTTATATACCGCTGTGGATCGTATGAAATCTCTATTGTGGATTTCTGTACTATTACTTGTGTACGACAGTTAAATTGTTCATTTTTTAGGGGTAAATGTGTTGCAGGCCAGCCTCCTTTTCAATGTAACCAGTGGTAGTCTTTTCGTAGTGCTGCACTCTCTTGATTTCTTTTTATTGAATATTTACACTTGTTATGGGGGACTGTTGGCCCCCATTATTTCACACTGTTCTCCTAATGTTAGTGTCCTATATAATCCCGATCCAAAATGCATCAAATATTCTCAGGGTAACCACAATTCTATGAAAATGATTGAGTGTGACCATGTAAGAGCTGATATTTTCTATGTAGATAGGAGCTACATACAAAGCCCGTTTCTAGACGAACAATATGTTTTCTCCCATGTTGTGTGTTCGAGAATGGTTACGGTAAAAGAGAGGCTAAATGTAAAATTTAATTTGAATCAAAATTTTTGCTTGGAACACAGTTTGGCTTGATCATAGAAGATGAATAATTTAAATGGATCAAAATCACCTGTTTAGACCTTTTTAAGTCTTTATAATTTAATTTATAACAGTTGCAGGAAATGAATGATTTTGCAATCGGTTATTTTGCATCTACTTTTGTAAGGTTGCTTTTGTAATATTCCCTTGAATCCTAATATTGAATTGTGTTTGTTGTGTGTTCTTTTCATGTAATCGGAATATGAAATTTTAATGTGTTGGTTTTGTGTTGAGTCACATTTGCTGTTGCACATTGAATTGTGAAATGTTTTACAGCACTTGCATGCATTAGTGAGTTCATTGTCTTGTATTGTTTCTGAACATGTGATTTACTCCAGTCAGGTTAATTTCTATTTAATCTTTATGAATTTTGGATCAATTTGAGAAGGTGAAAAATGAAGAAAGCAATTTGGTCCATTTAACATGTGTCTGAAGTATTTATATTGGTGTAGTCTCTTTTTTAACATTTTAGGATTTTAAGGCTAATCGAAATTTGCATAAATCAGCATTTCAATTAATTGTAAAGTAATAAGATGAAGAACTGAAGGCAGTGTTTTTTTCTGGTAACTATCTTGCATTCTTTTTTTTATAACCTTTTCACCCTAAATCCCCCAACCCCTACTACCGTCAAGGGGTTTATAGTTATTTTAATTTCAAAATAGACAAGTCATCTGTGATTTTCTTTTGGTTTTGTCTTGTCAAAAAACCCCAGCTAATTTATCAGGTTATCAAAAGAATCAGGTTTGATAAAGGAATTAAATTCAATTTATGAAGTTTTCCTGAGTTCAAGCGTTGCTACAATCGCCATTTTTTGCCTTCAAGTTATCAATAAAAACGTTCTGTGTACAACTTTGTTTGCCCCTTTTTCCCTCCTTAATTTTTCAATACATGCTTGATTTTGGAGTTGCCTTATAACATCCAAATTGCTGTACATGTTTGTTGCAGCTTAGTGATTTACAAATTGTGTGAAATAACTTTTGCTATGCAGTGTTTAATCTTTAGTCCTCTTATAGTACTTTTTAGTTCTATAAAGAGGAAATAGTTGTTCGCATTTGTGAAAAGCTAATTAAATGATTAAGTAATGATTAACCTCATTTATCTATATAGTTCCTCAGGGCCGAATGAGGAAGACCAGCCCAGATTGGGGAAGAAAGATGATTCTAAAGATCCAGAGGCCTGGAAAGTTACTGTGTTGGAGAAGGTCCTGTCTTCGTTTTGTTCCCGCCATAGACTGCTGCTTCATCACATTTTAATGGATATGCAGGAAGACTACAACAACTCTGTAACTCTGCGGGATGTTCACAGACGACAATTCAAAGCTGAGTCCCTCTGCTGCAATGCTGACAAAAAACTGCTTAATGAATCCCCTATACTTGCATTAAATGACTGCTCTGTAACTGCTGGCACTTGTTACAGAACAGCTTGTAGATTTTCAACATGCACTATTCCTCCTATATGTGTTTGTCTGAAGAACATTCATAGCCAGTCTTGCCAAAATATAGCTGTGGCATGTGTTGGCCAAGTTATGTGTTATAACCCCACTGTCTGTTGTACTCATTCAAAAATACCCTTGTGCCAGTATCAGCAAAATAGTGATCACGCCTATGTTTGTTGTACAAGAAGTGCCCCAGTCACCAGTCAGAACAACTGTAACTCTCAAAATGGATCCAGAGGAAGCCGTAGCCCCTCTCCACCACCACTCTCACCAAAGCCTGTGGACACAGAGGGTAAAATGACTGTCAAGACCAGCATCTTCCACCTTCAGGACTGCAAGACCTTGAACATGGCACCACCTTCTCTCCTACCTCACAGAACAGAGGATGAAGACCCATCTTGGCACTCTAACACTCCTATTCGTGCGGGATCTCCTGATTGCGACAAGGTTGTGACATCTCATACACAAGCAGATAAAGAGAATGACCAGTGTGGATCTTTAATAGGAGATCTAATGGAAAGGGTCACTGAAAAGCTCAGGAGTATCCAGCCATCAGAGAGAGAACAGAGCCTTGCCAGTCAGATCTCCAAGACAAGAGATGATACACATTTGACAGAGATTATAACAACTGTGCTGCACAACAGTAGCGACAAAGATTACAACCTCAATGATCTTTTACAAAAGCATGGACAGCGATCCCCTCAGACGCGTTCCCGTAGGAGATTGGACACTTTAGAGGCCATGAGCAAGTCACCTGACCATTTGTCATCAAGAAGACAGAGCTTACAAATCAAAAGAGACTTGGCCAGACTTAGTCCATCAAATTTTAGGACTAAGATAGGGTCTGAGAGAAAGAAGATAAAAGCTATTACTCCTTCTACACACTCTGGTGTTGAACAAAATGTAAGCAGACTAGTGGAAAGAGGATCCAAAACTGTGAACACAGAGCTTCCAGATTCCAGTGGAAATCTGACCACACAAAATGATGAGATCCAAAATGATCAAGAAACTCAACCCCATGATGAACCATCGTCTCTCGATGAAAGGACAGAAGTACAAGCAACTGACCTTCACCAGAAGGTGAAAACAAAAACCTGTCAAGAAACAAGTCTGACTGTTCAAATTGGAAGGTCCAGACGAAATATTGTTCCACCCCAGCGTTTCTCATCCTACGTCACTGAGCCACGAAAAATGTATTTTGCAGCTTGTTTTTCAGAAAGTATATTCATCAAGCATTTCCCTGAGGACAGCAGCTCAACAGCACTTTGCTCCACAGAAGAAACTGTCCATCCAAGTGATAAACCGCCATTAATAACAGATGATGAAAAACAAGGCTGTGATGTGCCTCAGAACATGGCTTTAGCGAAATATGACATTTTGTGCAAAGAAGAGACCATTTGTGAGCATGAAAATTGCGGAAGGAATCCACACAAAACGAGTCCAAAGAAAAGGAAAATGCACCCGAATTCCACATCCCCATTAAAAAGATCTAAACCCTGTAGAAGTAACAGTCTAGACACTGTGTCAAGCACTCCTACTGAAACTGTGCCTAACTCTACTACCACTGAGAGTGTACGACATGCTAAAGAGAGCCAGAGAGGACTGAAATATAATAGTCCAATAAAGCTCATGTTTGTTTCCTCTGAGACTGGTGAAGATGGCATAAAATATACACTCAAAGCAGCCACCTCTGGTTCAAATTCACAAGAAGTGTTTGATCCATGTGTGGAATCCTCATGGGAAGGCTCTGTCATTGATAAACAAGTTCAGGATTCAGGTGAGGTCATTGAACCTGCTCTTGAGGGTTCACCAATAGAAGTTGTCGAATTACCACCCAGTTGTTCAAACAGTGAAAGCGAAAATCTTGAATCTATACAAATTGCACATCAAACATCCCCAGTAAAAAGACGACCTGGCCGCCCTAAAAAATTAGGACCACATATTGTGAAGTCTGTGAAACGTCCTATTGGAAGACCTCCAAAACCCAAAATGACAGATTTAGATGTTTCAACAGGTAAAACTGGACCCAGCGTGGTGGATCGTAGAGCAACTGAGATTTCCCAGAAGGATGACGGAAACAAAAATCTAAAGATTACCATAGTGTATGGAAGATCAAGAAGGGCAAGGAGAGTTGTTTCTGAGGATTTTGGTCATTTGTCAGTGTACCAGAATGATTGTGGGTTATCTAAAGGTGGCAAGTGCAGTAAAGCAAGTTCTGGAAAGAAAACTAGCAATGATCAAATAACCAAAGAACAGTTAAAGGACCTCCATTTTGTTATGCCTGTCGAAGATAAGAAATGCACAGTCTCTTCCAGCTGCAACATTAAATGTCAAAGGCAGAGTGACGTGGCTGTGTTTAGAAAACCAGGAAGACCTCCTAAGGTCAAGATTTCTGGGATTTCTGTCACGGTCAACTCAGAATCACCAAGGCAAAGAAAGATACACATGAAAAGGGATACAAAAGATTCGCATCTACTCCGAAGGAATCTTCTTGTCGAATTTCTACCTTCCAAAGATAAGACATTGGATACTCCTACTGACAGTCCCAAGGATGCACTGACTGCACCGGGAAAATGCCCTCAGAATCCCAGACGGCCACTTAAACCTGTGAGACATTCTGTTAGAGAGCGCAAACCCTCCATTTATTTGCTTCATTCTGTTGCTACTGCCAGGTCCTGCGCATTAGTTTGCAGGTCACGAAAACTACTGCTAAATAAGGCTAGCTCTGAGGCTAGCCATCCTACAGAGAGCAAACATGAAGACCCCTCAAATGATGCACTTTCCAAAAAGACCAAGAATGTCAGTTGCATGCAAGATATTGTCCGTTTTTCTGCAGTTTCAGTTGATCCAATTTTCTCATCAAATGACCAGGTTAGGTGGTGGCCCACCTCCGCATCACCTGAGACCTTGAATGAAGAGTTAGCCAGGAGGATCAGGTTAATGTCCAGTACCTGGGTCTCGGATGTCCTGGAGGCCAACAAAGCAGAGATCCAAACAAGTGCTAAACCGAAAACCTACGAGAGGCTTAATGGTACTGCTAAGAAATCTGCCGTCAAAAAGCTTTTTGACCAAAACTATGACATAGAGAGCCTCTGTACTTGGTTTATGCAGACCACGGAAACTCAGTCCCTTGCGATTGTCAAGAAAGCAAGTGTGCACAATCCCAAGGAATTCTTTCAATATAACCCCAGCAGACCCAATTACAAAGTGAATGTTTGCCCGAGTCCACAAGCAGAGCGCCTCAAGAAACACGTAAAAAAATTTGCTAAAATCGTCCCAAAGAGTCCGTCAATGCACAAGGAAGAACAAGAAATGTTTCGCAGGGCAAGGAGGTCACAAGCTAAGAGAAAGCTCTTCAAAACTCATCCAATTAAACTGAGAAATGACATTGGGCAGCAGTTGTCTAGGTCTAGAACCACATGGCTTGTCTACAGTACAACTTTACTCAGAGCCAGATTAAAGTTTCAAACCAGGACCAGAAAAACACGTCTTGATAAGGCGCACAAAATCTTCATTGGCCAGATGGGAACAAGGACTACAGGTGCTCATACTATTAAATTATTGAAAGAAATCCATAGCTTTGTTAATAAGACACCCGCACCGATTATGAAATTGCGCAATGCATTAAAGCATTCATTAAAATGTACAGGTGTAGTCAGAACTTCTCGGAAGACGCTCGGGAATTCGAAGGAAAACAGAATTGGCTCCAAAGCTTTGAGTCCTGAATCCCTGAAGGAGTGCAGGGTGTTTGTGAAAAAGATGAACTCCCCAAACACAAAGTCAACGACAGAGGAATGTAACAATTGCAAAACACACTCTGATGGTTCTTCAGAACAAGAGAATGAGAGAAATGGGGACATTGTGGTGCAAGGGGTACTTAAATCTCCAGTACCCTCATCCCCAAAGTGTGAAGGAAAAAGAAAGGGAATCAAGCGGAAAAGCTACAGTACAAGTCCATCTCTCCCGGCCAAAATGCTCAGACAATCAAGGAGCAGCAGGGGTGTCCTGGGAGCAAGGTGGTGTGATTTTGTGCTTGGTAAGTCATAAAGCATTATTTCACAGTTTATGCTGATCTTAATTACGTACATTTTATGTGATATAGATTTGTAGCTTTTTAGGAGTAGTACTATAACTACATTATAGGTATGTTATTACAGTTTGGCCACATTCACATTTTTATAAAATCACACTTGTATTGAGTTAACTGATTGTAATGTAAGACTATTGTTTTTATGAGGTAAAAGGCAACAAACATTCTGTATTTATTAAATGAATCAAATCTTTGTCTTCACTTTTCTTTTCACAGGGTCTTTGAAATAACTTGGGGCCACTTTCCAGCAAGACATTCTCTTGAACTGACATACGGTGCCTTTTTAAAAGTGGTCTGGCTGAGTATCACAAGCATTAAGACGCGCAACCTCAGCAAGCGACATGTAGCAAAAAAAACTTGACACTTTTTGCACTATTAAATATATTTTGTTGTTTTTGTGTTTGTAAAAGGTATCGTTTCCTTTTAAAATGTCCCACGGTTTTATTTTTGCTGCAGACCAGAGGTAAAAATGTTGGTTCCAAGAACTTGGATGAAGGAGTATGAAAGATTTAAAGTTTCATGAGCTGTGTTGTGATAGTGGAGTCTCGTAGTTGAACTCTTTTGAGCCATCTCCTGTACAAGGCAAACTTTGATATAATTCGTTTTTTTATTTCGCTACATTTTACAATATTTTGTGTTGTAAGAGCTTTTTAAATTAGATTCTTTGCAAACACTTAAACGTTTAAATCTGTCTAATAAGTCTCTTGCTGTAAATGTTAGGTCAGTGAGACCTATGGCAGAAAGCCCAAAACGGTACCCTCAAAATGCATTATAAAAACTTTCCTTCAGTATGTATTTAGTTTGTAACAGCTTCTGTGAATTTGAACTGTTTGTCAAGTTCTTTTGAGCATTAATTTTGTTGATGTTGCACTACCGAACCCCAAATGTTACCATTGTTCTTTCACAGACTACAACATTTGTAATATGTATAGCATATTTTGGTGCAGTTTTACTCTCAAAGACAAACTCAAGATTTTCTTTTTTTTTAATTAAAAGCTTTTAGTATGATCCAGAAGCAAATATGTTCCAGTTGTTTTTTTAATACAAAACTTTTGTGTGAAAATCTATTGCAGTATGTGACGCCTACCTCCTGAAACTAATGGCATGGTGGTCATAACCTAAACTGGTATTGATTATCGTAGTGATACGTCATTCAAGAATCTCGTCACTGTTCACTGAGCCTGTATGTTTAGTCTGACTCTTCTCCAGTTTATTTAAATACCGTATTGTTAGTCCTATTTTCCAACTGCTGTTGTTTTGACAATTTCCTTTTTGTGGTTTTGTTGAGGTTACCTGAATTAATTTAGGCTCCTTGCAACAAGACTAGGCTATCTGTGCAATAAACCTAGTCAGTGCTACGCATTGAGACCACCACAGATGCATTTGGGACAATTTTCTACTGAAAAAAAACTATGTATCTTATATTTGTTTATTCTACTAGTTCATTCATGAAGTTATTTGTGGAGTAGATTGTTTCATTAGAAAAGGCCTTATTTTCTAACACAGTGTTTCTCAACCAGGATCCTGGTTTTCCACTAGGGGGTCTCGAGATGGTTTAAACTTTTAAAATGTGACCCAACCAGCAGTAACAAACTAGAATTAAATTAAATTATACCATGGTCTGTTTGAATACTCGATTCTGGAAGGTGTATTAAAACCGTTTAATGCACAGGTAGTTCCGACAAAATAACTGTCGTCTTCAGTTTTTTCTGATCAAAAATTACACTAAAGTTTTAACATTTTTAATTCGGCAAATGACCGCGGGATAATCCATGGCTAGGTGTGCATTTAAGGATGGTTCTTGGCGACGTGGAGGCCAAGAACCATCCTTAAATGCACACCTAGCCATGGATTATCCCGCTAGCTGTGGATTATTACTTATTTCATAGTGCTTTGTTATTATACAAACCTGCGTCTTATGCCAACCTCTACAATATCTTATTGGGTAGAAATTGTGAGAGGGGACTTTGAAGTCAAAGGTTGAGAAACATTCTAGCTCTACATCAGATACAAAACCAGCACAAACATGGAGGTTTTTGCACAAATATGAGCAGGTTTAAAGCTCTGTTTTAAAACATGAATAAGAGTGAGTGTAACGTTTATCTGTATACTTATGCCAACCATATGCTGGAGCTCGTTACAGGCATTGTCAGGAGACCTGTATATTATTTTATGCCATTTTGAGGTTTTGGCCACTGTAACCTGGTGCTATATGTTGTACATATAAACGTATATAAATTATATACGCATCTTGTATTTTCTTAGTGTTTTTTTAATACATGCCTCCAAGTGTCTTGATCACTAGAACAATAAAACCTTTTGCAAATGTGTGATGTTTTTGCTTTTTCCATGGTTTCAAAGCTGTAATACATTTTTATTCAATTTGTGAGATACACCAGAGTTATACATATTTTAGATCAGCTGTTTACAATTACTGGTTTAAAATAGCAGAAATAAGTCCTTTAAACAAGTGGTTAAGCATATTAACCATACTTCTGATACAATTGTTTTAAAAATGTTACACTGAGATATTAACAAATGACATAAGTATTGCAGCTGATGCATGTTTAAAACCATTTTCAAGATCTCAAATATGCATTTCATTGTGAGTTTATGAAAAAAAATCATACTGAACTGCGGACTTGTACAATTTAGCAGTAATATGATGACTACGATAAAGAGCATCTTTAGGATGCTGTAATTTATAATCTGATTTAGGAACCATTGGCTTCTTGGTTGATGAGAGCTGTTAAATCTTGCTTGGTTTTATCCAAAGCAGCCATCTTGGCACGTCGAGTGGGTCGCACTGATGGAGGGGCTTCGGGAACATTCTCTTCATCACTGCAAAGAGCATGGCATACCAACAGCATTAAACACTACTAAAAAGGCTGGGTAACACTTTAGATTACAGCCCGCAATGTACCGCATAATTAAACAGAATTTACAGCATAACTAATCGTATCAATAATGTACATCTACAGTACATATCTGTAGGTAAAGAGGAACAATACGCAAAGTTTGGGGAATAAAGAAGTCAGGAAATTCAAAAAAATGTTTATTCTGTAAGTATTTTAAAACTGAAATGATGTGTTCAGTTTTTGCGCAAACAGCACGAATGAAGCACGCAGACTGTCTGTCAACTGTAAATTTGACTTTTTTTTATTTGATTGATTTTAGGATTGTTGGTCACAAATAATTTCTTTCAATTACGAGTTATTTTGATGAGTTTTAATGTGTAAAATGTGTCTTTTGAGACTATAATCAAGTTGTTCAAGAGTGGTTTGATTTGGATGTTTATATGGCATGCAGTTCCCTCATAAATAATTTTTCTTTCTCTTACACCTTTACTCCCCAAACTTTGCATATTGTTCCCCTTTATCTACAGATATGTACTGTAGAGGTACATTATTGTTACAATTACTTATGCTGTAAATCCTCTTTAATTATGCGGTACATTGCAGGCCGTAATCTAAAGCGTTACCAAAGGCTGTGTTCTTTAACATCGCCACTGCAATAAAAAATACACCTTTCATCAGAGGATGGATCTGCTTTACTAGTTTTCCTCCCATTTTTGGCAGTGGATGCTTTCTTCTGGCCTGAACAAAATAAAGACATTGCATATTGAAAATCGGACTAAAAAACAGAATATTTGATCAAATGTGAAATCGGAATAAAATGGGGATAAACAGCACCTCTTTTGGCACGTTTAGGTTTAGTTTCATCTTTTGTCACAGTCTCTGCAAAGATACACAAGAAGATTAATAAACAACTATAGAGTGTAACTATGGGAACTTTATAAAAACTACTTTCCCTACCCTAAAAATGTTAACAGTGCGTGTGCATACTGATACCTTCAGCATTGTCATCCAGGGCAAGCAAAGTTGTGTCCTGGTTACTGGCTGATTTAGTGCAGCGATCTCCATTAAGGTGGTTACGCAGCTTCTCAATTACCCTTGCACAGTATTTATCTTTTACTTCCTGTAATATGAATAAAAGAAAGACAACAGTCATGTGACTTGATGGATTATCAATATCTGTCTTTCATTTATACTAAATCTGCTGTTATTTAAAATATAAAAACCATATTACCTTTTGCCATAATAAAATAATGCTTTTGACCACCTGTGTGTGAAGAGTGATTTGACTACCAAGTACCTGTAAAATGTCGTTTAATAAAAGCTGCAATTCATTGGTGGCAGGTCCTGGTTCAGTGGTAATCTCCAGCCAGCTCAGGGTCTTACAGTAGAGACGCACTTCAGGAGCTGTGACGTCCCTCAAGATCTCATTACAAATTCGCACTGCCAGAGAGTCATGCACAGATGCCCCCTGCAGAAAAGAAGATTGGTCACTTGCTTAAAGGAAAAGAAGAGGCATTCATTTTGCAAATGTATTCTTGAATATACACACCTGTACAGCAGCAGATTGCAGAAGACTACTTGGTCGTGTTAACTCAACATAAAGCTCGGCCACGTTGGAGGTGTCCACCTCAGATAAAGGAGACGTCACAGGAGCATTGAAGAGTGTCCTCATGGTCAGCAGGAAGCTCTCTTCAACACATTCTTGATTTGCTCTGGTGTTTAAGAAAAACTGTAATTACGGTAAAATTCATAAATTCATGCATGGCAGATAATGTTAAAGGCAGCCCGAGTTTGGCTTTTATCGTGTGTCCTTGTATAATTTCTCAAAAGATTTTAGTTTGAGCACATACCTGCTCGCCCGGGCATAAATCTGTAAGAAAACCCCCAGGCAATGACGTAGTCTCTGGTCATCCTCAGTTACAGGATTATACCACAACAGCACCAGACGGGAGAGCAACTTCGGACTTACTATTCTGCCACAGTACATTAGCTTTGCTAGACCCTCTGCCGTTTCAGTGCGAAGTTCACAGATCTGAAAGAATCGATTTGGGTTTCTACAACCATTTATAAATGCAATCCTATTGTAATTCAATACTTCTGGTAATGTCATAACAAATCATCTCTCTCTATACAGTTAACACCATAAAAAAGCAACCACTGCAGACATTGTGAATTCAGACTTATGTTGTAATGCTGCCCTGCCATATTGGGCCAATGATCTCAGAAAGTTATGGCATTTTGGTGTGGGATAAAAGTATCTGTACAAAGAGGAAAAGCTGCTAACAAGAATAACAGATATGGTACATTCACTGTAAAAATAAATGTTGTAATTAAACAGCTGTACCTCGCTATCAAGAAATTCTGAAAGCATCTTCAGAATGCTCTGCACGGTACTCTCCTCCTCATCTTTAGCTAATTGCTTAGGATTTCCGTTACTGTTATCCGGAGAGTCGGGTGACTGTGATGCAGGAGGGGCCGGCTTGTCTTGCAGGATGTTGAGGCCATTGAGCAGAAGCTGATCAATGAGAGCTCTAAGAGCACTGATCCTGATTTTAGGATCATCTAGTTGTGTGATCTATGCACAAAATCAGAAAATAAAGTCCCTGAAGTCACCAAAACAAAATAAATTCAGTCCTATTTAACACGAGTGTCTTATAAATTACCTGCAAAAGCAGCACAAGGTGCGTGTTGGCAAGGTCTTTGCTGTGAAGAGCAGCAGTTCCCAAGCAGACAATCGCCATGTTACGAACAGCAGGGTTAGGGTTCGACACACTTGGCAATATCTAGAAGGGAGAGATCAACTGAAAGTTATATCCACATGATTGCAAATTAAGTCATGCAATGAACTGTTTACTGGACATTCAAAGTTGCTTGATCAATGCACAAGATTCCAACTGTGTATAGGTTTGTTCTGACCTTAAGAATAACAGAAAATGGCTGTGAATGATTTTATGAATGTGTATACTGTACCAGTGACTCTATTAGAGCAGTCATGGTAGGGCAGATCCCTCTCTTGATGCTCATTTGCTTGAACAACTCGGCACACATCATCAGACATTTTAACAGAGTCTCTGGATCACTCTGTGGAAACACACAGGATTGTTGTACAACATAAGATACATTTTTTGTTCTTAGCCTCAGTCTGTGGTTGATAAACATGCAATATTCTAAATGTGCTAGCCAACTTTTAGTAATACAGCATAATGTATCTTCATATACAATTCTAATTTCAAACATTTTGTCTTCAAAACAAATACATTCAATGTTTCTAAGCTCAAACTTAAAAACGTTCACACACAGATCTTGCATGAATGGTAAGATCAGATGGCTTGGGGGCAATGTATATACTGTATATGTAAATTAGGGCTGTCAATAGATAAATTGTAATCGCGATTAATCGCACCCTTTTCGTGTAATTAACTGCGATTAATCGCACACGTATAGTGAAATTAAACACTATTTATTTTGTTTAACATGTTTATTTTAGTGCTGTCAATCGATTTAAAAAATTAACTAATCACACACAGCATTTATGTTTTTAAATATACTTTTACATTCAAATAATTTCACATTCCATCTCCAAATTAATGTAGAAACAACACATTTCTTTAACAGCATCATTTTATGAATGAAAGCCAACATTCTTATATTGTTGGCTTTGCAGCTGGTGTCTTTATTAAATATATATATTTTTTCTACTAATCAAACCCATTATAAAAGGTGTGCCTTTCCTACCTGTTAGACAGAAAATAAATAAAGTTCTCAAACACTTTAGAGTCTTCACTGCTAAATACATGAAATATAGAAGAATCCGCATTAAAGCTACAAAATCACATTGATTTCTTCGTTTCTTTTGTTCTTTGATTAACGTTAGTGACAGGAGTCACAGCAGCATGTTTAAGAAAGCGGCCATTTTAAGAGCTGCTGCTGTAAGCAGGTCTAAAGCGCTTCCAATTTTCACTACTCTTTGCATTCATTTAAGACTTTATTTAACACGTTGAAGACTGTTCTTGCGAAAATACTAGACAAAATGTGCTTTCTGGCATAATCTTGTGTGTTTTTGTTCATTCAAGCAAGAAAGAGAAGTTAACACTGGTGCGCTGTCTGACAGATTCTGACGCACCTTTTAGCCCGTGTGGCGTTGTGTTGAGCAGTGTTCTATACTGGACGTGTCAATACAACCATTTCAAATCGCGAATATCCCAAACAGTTTAAAGGCCTTTATATGAATAAGAGCGTATTTATATAATTTAAGGCTAGACAATGATGAAAGAAAAAATGGATGTTACGTTAATGGCGTTTAATATTTTTAACGTGTTAATCTGAAAAAATTAATCGCATGCGTTAACATTGACAGCCCTAATTTAAATCAACTATGTGGCCATTCAGGCAGGCACAACTGACACTCAAGATACAGAAACACACCCATTTACTAATAAAAGGACCATAAAACAAAACAAACGAAAGCAAATCTCAAAGTACCAGATTTGAGAGAGCCAACAAGCATAAACTTCCCTGTTGTTCTTACTGACAAGCCTAGACTATTTATTAGCCTGCATACTCATCTAGAATGTACTATAAATTCCTGCTTTGTGAACATAGTGTATGTTTATTGTTGCTTTGTATAAAAGCGTCTGCTAGGCTTGTTGCGATAGTTGGTGTCACCGGTGATTATGTCGGGTGTCTACACAAAAAAAACACTGCGGGCATTAAACAGACTGTCATTTGTAACTGCAGTTGCGGCATTACGCCACAATGGAGGCGCTGTTTCGTTATCAGCACAGTGAGGCGCCGAAGAGTTCAGTAGAAGAACTTAGAAGCTGTATTAGCTGTGTTTTTTACGGCTGTTCATGTGTTTTACGTAAATTTTTTTGAAAAGGTTTCTTAAATTAACGTGCTGTACATCATTGGAGTGTTTTTAGCTGTGAAGTTGGAATCAGCGTTTTCAGACTCCTTTGAACCGATTCATTTAAACAATGTAAGAGATCAGCGATTCATTCAAAGCTCGGTCAACCACAAAAGAACGTAGGATGTGAATGAACTTTGCTCATTTAGTAAGACTGGTTAATTATTGCCTGAAAAGTTAGTTAATCTTGTATTAAAATGTTCAATTTTTCTGTTCAGGTGAATAAATTGAATGTTTTATATAACTTATTAGTTATAATTTTCATCAAATTTTTTGAACTTTAATATATGCCTTTTGTTAAGCCACTTAAAGGAACAGTAGGCCTACACGCACGTTGCACCACCTCCACATCATTTTGAGCCAGGAAATACCCTGGTAATAAGCCGGTGCTTTGCCATTTATTTAACATTAACGTTTTTCGTTTCGTAATCTGTTCTTATTCGTTTCTTATTTATTTATTTTTTGCTTGATGTGTGCTGTGATTATTCGTTTTGTAAGGTCTGTGTTTAATATAAGCAAATGTCATTGTACTTTTGTATAGTTTTGTGTATTTTTATAAAGAAAGATATTGAACCCACCATTAATTCAAGCAATTGCCGTTACCGAATTGCCACCATTTTAAAACTGAAAGTAAAATGCGTCATGAGCAGGGCCGCATCTTCGTCCACCCCACAGCAAACCCCCCACCCCCGGCGTCACTGGTACAACCGGTGTTTTTACATGTCGATTAACCGGTGGGAAAATCCCATCACCGCAACATCTGCTTTATGAATAAATGTAATAATATTTTAACACCACACTTGCTTTTTCAATAGACCAGTCTGAAAACAAACAACACTGGTCCAGAAGCATTTTCAGTCTCAATTTTTTAGTTTTATTTATATGTTTATATGATTTGTTGTAAGATACCTTTTCCACCCGCTGCTTGATATTATGAGTCGACTGTGAGGCTTCCAGGGCAAACTGATTCTTGAGCTCCTCCAGCTGAGAGATTGAGTCCTTCAGCTCTGCCGCACGACTGAAATCCTGACAGCTGATGCACTCTTCTAGACTCTGCTTTGCTTCCATTATCTGCACTCGCACCTCAGCCAGCTTCAGACAGTGTGCAGACAAATGAAAAACCCAGCACAGGCGATTACACAACTTCAGGCTCCTGGTGTTAATGAAGTCTCACTCACTTTCACTTGTTTCTTGCGTTTCTCGTTCTCATCCACTGGCTCAGCAATGGGCAGGATGGGCTCTCTCACATCAGAGATTATTTCAGCAACCTGATTAAATCAGAATAGCACATAACCGTGTACATCAACTCAAAAAAAAAAAAAGATTCTGATCTTTTCATCATAAAAAATGCATGGATCTGAGATCTTGCTTTACAACTATAAAAACACTTGAGATTGGATTTTTTGGAATATAATTAGACACAAAAGATCAGCGCTGGGACAAGTGTACGATTGAAAAACATTAGATGTCAACGACACAAGAACAAGAAAATGAAGATTTTGTTTCTTGGCCGGTAAACAATAGTCTCAGTCTTAAAGGATGTACAAGGTATGGAAACAATAAGATGAAATAATTGATGTATCTAGAAAGACTTCGGAGTGAAAGTATCTTTAGTGAAGTGAAGAGTGTTCCGAATCAAACTTACCACTTGAATTTTCTGTGTGTCATCTCGTAGAATGCCAATCAGTTTTTCAACCAGCAGACCAATCAGAGAGGTGGGAATGTTGGGCAGCACAAGAATCTCTTTTAGCACTGCCACCATGCGTTTCCTAGAAGAAAGCAAGAAACTTCAGCTGCATTAACTGCACATTAGAGGAAAACATGGTGCAATTTTGTTTTGCCTTTGAAAAAAGGAAGTCATCCGGGATGGCATGAACACTCTTTAACACCCTAAAACTCAATAGACCTTAAAATCGCCAAGTGGACTATTGATAACTCAGACCTGCCACCCTCCTCAGAAGTGTCCAAACACCCTACTAGCAGAATCAACTGCTGTCCAACAAACTCTTGGGTCATCACAATCTCAAGCTGCGTCATATCAGCTCTCTGCTCCTCTGAAAGCTGAGTAATGCTCTTCAGAAAACTGAAACAAAACACAAGAGCTTGCTTACATAGGTGAGACGAAGAATAAAAAAAGTTTGCCAAAAAAATGTTTAGAATGTAAAATCGTAAGAAATTATATAATTTAACAAATTAAAAGTAACAGCAGCTGACAAATCTCAAACATCTTATGTTTTCAGCAGTAGCTGTGTGCATTGTGATGATAGGTATGATATCCAGAAGACAATGGGAAATAGTGTCAGCAATGTAATGCATATTCACCTGTACAGATACTCTGCAAAGATAGCTGCTTCAGGAAGTATCTGCTCCAGTATTTCCTCTCCCTCATCTCCTTTACTCTTGACAAACTCACACAATGCTCTCCAGTACAACACATTTTCACATGTAAGCGAGTCCACAGGAATTAGCTTCCTATACAAACATTTAAGCAATGTTAAACCTTTACTTGACACTCAGTAGTGACAATGAAATATCTCTGCCAGTATTTGGCATTTCTGATAGAAGCACTAGACAATAAATTCCAATTTAAGGAATAGGCTATTCAATGTGTATTCAACCTAATGTGTGCTAGATCCACAAATTGTGTTGGGAAACACCTTTACTGCAAATTGGTACCTAGCAAAGATTTAATTAGTAAATTGAATTGGTAAAGTAACTGACCTCTCATCCAACCCGGCAGCATTCTGCAGAAGCTCATCAGAACTTGTTGCCATGGAGAAGATGGCATGAAGTGTGGTCACTGCAGTCTCTGCGCAATTTTCCACATCCAGTTTGTGCAGCATCTGCAACACATCTCCCTGCAGCAAGCGAAGCCACGCAGGCAGCAAATGGGTCTTAACAACCTCCTTCACTGAGCCTTAAGAGAGATGCACATGAATTTGAATGCATGTAGATGTCTGTTTTGACAGTTTGATCGGTGAATGTTGCATTCCTTTACCTGCAGAATCATTGAGGCCTTCGTGCAGTAGACTGACTCTCTGAGCAATGGACAGAGCTCGAATATGCACTTTCTCCGCAAGCACCTGAAGTACAAATATAGTACTACACATACAAAATTTTCATTTCGAAATGTATTGTGGCCATTCCAGCCCAGTGTTTGTTGTATCTCAACAAAATCAAACCTCAGGAGCAACACAGTCACCCAACAGCAATGTGAAAGACTGACAGCATAACAAGACGCATTAAAACTGTCATAAAAATTAGCATAATTTTTTTGTACTTTTCCTAAATACATGTAGAATTATTACTGTTGTATTGCTTAAAAATGAATATAAACTTGTTTTCTTTGCAGTATTTGAGGTCTGAAAAAATACAAAGCATATTTTCTATTATTTTGACCCGTTTCACCAGTTTTCATTTTCTACAAATAAATGCAATAAACAGAAACAATATTTTACTTGAAATTTGGTAAAAAAAAATATATTATTAGTAGTTCACAGAATGAAACAAAAATGACCATTCTACCTAAAGACATACCTATAAATAGTTAATTTTAAAATCAGAAAAATGTTCTGAAATGGTCTCTTAAAGGTGCCATGAATTAAAACCACAATTTTAACCTGAGCTTTTGTTATATAAGAGGGAATCGTATTCTGTTAATTATCTGTTATTGACACCAGGCCCAGCGAACGCCAGGTTCTGGAATGCACCTATCTCATAGGTTGAACACCACCTCCACAGAAGAATATCAATGACTACTTCTCTAGCCCCGCCCACTGGTTCGCGCATGACAGAACTGAAGTAACATCCTTTGTGGAAGAACACAGTCGCTGCATAACCTTTCTTCGGAATCCCGACATTACTAATGTGTGGTTGAAGTTTATTTTTAAAGACGTTCCAGCTCACGTGGGTAAAACATTACCGCGGATTCCTTTGTGAACAAGGCACAGGTCGTTGCTTGATTGGCGGAGAGACTAAAATTAAAAAGCAGTGCTGTGCCATCAATATGGGATCCGATAGGAATGGCGCAGCAGTCTTATGCGAGTAAAACATTTTTGTACTATGCGTCACTATTGCTTTGTTAGAGATCGCTTGATATGCCCTGAGCCCTATTCTCACAGGATTTGTATTTTTCAGGGGACCTGAACTCATTTGTAATAATTGCAGAGGTTGTCTGTGATCTTAATCCCGTGCGATTCGGCCATGTCTGTAATTTGTAAAGTAAAAAATCCCCTACAAATTACCTACCATATTTTGACGAACACCGAGGTCCTGTGATAATATTAGTCCCGAGCAAATCTGTGATTTGGCGGGCTCATATATAATTTTTCAAGGTTTTATCCACCGTTTGCGAATAATGGAGGCTGTTTTGAAGTGTTTTGGTATTATTTCGGGTGCTGGGTCATATCCATAAATTACCGGGAGTCTCCCGTTTGTTTATTTATCATGGAAACTCTCGTAACATTTGAGACCTGCAATCGCAGTGATCTTCTGTCCGGTTCCTGATCACGGGTCTCAAACACGGTCATATATCATTAAACACCATACAACAGGCTATACAAACTATGCACAAAGCCTTGCCATCACATACGGGAAATAAGTCTGTAAATTTGAGTAAAAACACAGGCTTCATCTATCCCGTTCAAATGCGCCACATGAAATACAGATGTGGTGGGGAGGTAATTTATATAAATCACAGGAGGTCTCCAGATAATACTAATCCCTTGTGAATAGGGCGAATGTGTAACCTAACGTTACGTCTCTAACCAAATTCACAGAAGGCTCCAACTAAGTTTTACTACGCAAACTGCTATCCAATCATAGCAGTGGGCGTTTACCTCCAAGTCTTCAATACGGAACGCCCATTAAAACCGAGCGTTTGTCGAGTCTGCCTCAAAACCCGGGTAGAAAATAACCTATTACTTATTGATTTTTATGTTTTTGAATGTAAAAACAACACGAACGTCATAAGTAGACCTCATACAACAGTATAAAACAATAAACAAGCCCAGTTCATGACACCTTTAAAGGGACAGTTCACCCAAAAATGAAAATTGTGCCATCATTTACTCACCCTCAGATTGTTCCAAACCTGTATAAAAGTCTTTATTCCAAATATCTTTCTTTGTGTTTAACCGAAGAATGTCAGTAACCAAACAGATCTCATCCCCCATTGATTCCCATAGTATTTATTTTCCCTACTTTGGCAGTAAATTGGGTATGAGATCAGTTTGGTTACTGACATTCTTGAAAATATCTTCCTTTGTGTTTAGCAGAACAAGGAAATGTATACAGGTTTGTAACAATCTGAGGGTGAGTATATGATAACAGAGCTTTCATATTTGAGTGAATTGTCCCCTTAATTTTTTCCACAGCTGTATGTATTGCTTGAGTAAGATGTAATCTACCAAGAAAACAAAAAAATACTTTCTGAAACTATGTAGCTTATTCATTATTAGGCCTACTTTCGATAAATTTATCAAGTTGTTTTCCCCAGACAATTTTACCTGATAGGCAAGTTTCCTGACTTTCTCTTTGACGTCCCTGGTGCGTTTGTAGATTTTAGAGAGTGTGACGGCTGAGGGGGCAATGCATGAAAGCACAGCCCGTCGAACCTCAGGGTTTGAGTCATTTTCCAGAAGTAGCATATATGCTATACACAAAATTAGTCACATAAAAAAAAGTATTTTTAGCTGCGATCATAATTTCTAAAAACTATAAAAAATGCTCAACACATCACATTATTAAGTGTGCATACACACCTTTAATAGTCGGGCAATCTGGGTTATTGGGGTCCTGGAGGCGGGCCATTGCTAGTGCTGCCTGAATCCTGACATTGGGGTATTTGTCTGTGACTCTGACCAGCATAGCCTCATGTATCCTATCACACAGATCATCATCTATCTGTGCATTTTCACTCAGACTGCCCAGCAACTTATTCACCAGCTGACACACACGAAATCGTACCGCATGACTGTTTGCACCATGAGACTTAGGGAGAGAAAAACAGCAAGTTAGTAAAAACCAATATACACAAGAACATACAAAGACGACAACATTTAAATTGTTTCTTTTAAAAAATGGGTGCAGTTTTAGTACAGATAGTAAAGGGCAAGCATATTTTCATACACTACTGTGAGGTAGTGACAGTACCTCCAACAGGAAGTTAAACAGGAAGTTCAAAAATTCATTGTCATCTTCCTCTTCCTCTTCTTCTTCTTCAGCCTCCTCATTTTCAGGCGTCTCAAAACAAGCAGCAAACTTTGTAACAAAATCAATGACATTCTCCACGGCTGGCTCACGGGTGTAAATAATCATGGCATACTTCAGACAGCGGATGAACTCCTCATGGAATTCATTCTTATCCTCCAGCTAGACAGAAGTTTTACATGTTATTTCATTCAAAATTGTTAAATGTATCAGCAATGTTTTTTCTACTGTACCTTAATATATCCGTTCTTCAAACTGGCAGCGAGCTTGGCCTTGTTATTATGAGCCTTCTGTGCACGCCTGAAAGCTTCTTCAATCTCAAGATCAGTGTCTCCAGTCATGTTGACGCTACTGAGACAACAAGACACATTTACTGTTACTGCTGTGTTGGCAGGTCAGATACACGCGCTGAACATCATCCACTGGTATCACGCAGAACGTCACGTTATAAGACATAAACACGTTTAGTTTAGCAGCATATGAGTAACGTTAGAGCTGTTAATAACAACACACTTCACATTTTAGGTTGGTGTTAAAGTATTAGTCACGGAACACATGTTGGATAACGTTATCCCAACAGGACACGAATCGTTACCTGATATTTCCTCGACCCATCGGACACTTTAATTTCTCTAAATAAAGAGTTATTCACTGAATGAACTACAATTTACAACACAATACGCTGCATGTTAGCCGACAGGAATCAAGGAACCACAAATGCAAGATGAAAACTTACAATATATCAATCGTAGTAAAACAAAGTTTTTGTGGGAAGATACTGAGCGACCCCAGTTAACGTTACTCCTCAGAGAAACGGTTAGCCCAATAGCTAACAACAATACAAAACACGAGGGGAAAACTACTCATTATAATATTTTTTTCAAATACTCTTTGTTGATGCGTTCATGAAATACCATATATTAAGCTAAGTATGTTAATAAAGAGGTTAAAGCTTTTAAACCTATGTCGTACCTGTAGGAAGTAGACTGTGAAGCTTATTTTTATTCTTGAACAACAAGGACGCGCCACTTTTCAAAATCCGCTATCGCGAGAAAAAACCAAGCACCGCCCTCTGCTGCCAATATAGCTACGTCCGGAAGTGGTGCAAAATCTCGCCATATAATTACAATAAATTACATTAGCTAACGCCTACACCTACCCAACACTAAACCTAACCTTACAATAACAAAAAATATGAATTAACTGTTTTCAGCGGGACAAAAATTATGCGGTATTGAAGTGCGCATGCCCAGTGGAGGTAACGTTAGCTTGTATCCCTTCTAGTTAAAACCGGCCGCATCGACAGTGAACGAATGCACGGATGAATAGAGAACAACTACCACTAGGGGGAGTTCGGTATCTTAAAAACAGTTATCAAATCGAATGGCTTCATTCGAGGCATGCTTGCAGTTGAATATCTTTTTTATTAAGTTATTTTTCTAAGATCTTACAAATGAAGGTGGCCTTTCAATTGACGTTTCCTTGTTGATGACGGTCGTTGAAGGGTGGGGGGCTGTTGCAACACAATTGTAAAATATGTGTTTAAAAATTAGAAATATGTCTGAATATGGTTGTAACATTTTCCACGTTGTGTGAATGGCATTACAATAATTTTGGAAAAAGTGCATTTAATTACAACAAAATGTTTCGTTTAGTGTTACTAAAGTTGTAAAATACCTGGGGTGTATGTATTAGGCTAATAGGGTCGAGGTTTATGACTAGCATTAAAACAGAGTTAAGACATACATGTAAATCTGTTACAATATTCCCTGGTCATCATTACACTCGGTTTTACTTCACAATTTACAACTTCAAAATACCTGGCCCTCTTGCACCCTCTACTGTTTGAAAAAAGGGTGATTTAAATTATTTCTGTAAAACCTGTCAGTTTTTGCTGTTGTTTTTAATATTGATCATAGAAACTATTAACGGTCATTAAACCGACAAATAAGACGAGTTATAAAGTCAGCATAAGAAATAACTGGTCTATAAATGTGGAGTGTGTGTGTGTGTGTGTGTGTGTGTGTGCGTGCGTGCGTGCGTGCGTGCGTGTGTGTGTGTGGTATGGGAGGGGTTATGATTACACTGCGGTACCCGTGACTCGTGATTGTAGGACTGTAGTTACGCCCCGGGTGAGAGACAGGTGTCCGGGTCGGGGGCACATGCCGTCACTGAGTCCTGTCCCACGTCTCGCCGTTCTGTCCTGTCCGTGTTCCTGATGGCATTAGCATTTGAGGTTTGCGCTCACCGGAGGAAGCGTCGCGGCGGAGCGGGAGAGTGTTCGCCAGTCGCTTCAGCATGCAGAATGGTTTCGGCTGTTGTAGGGACCCTACTTTCAGGATCACGTAGAGGCGACCAGGGTGGTGCGCAGCCGGATTTGTGATTGATCAACGCGATCTAACGGGGTTATTATGGCTTCCAGCGCTGGGAAGATGACCCAACCCCCCGGTGGCGGCGCATGTAACGGGACCGCTATTGCCGACCCCTCCAATGTTGAGCAGGAATTGTATGATTATCAGATGCACACAAAAATGTGCAAGAAAATAGCGCAGCTGACGAAGGTAAGCGCATTATCTTGCTACACTTAATTTGAACTATCACGCCACCGGTAACCAAAAACGAGAGTACACCTAACGTGTTCCGCAGTGGTGTGCGCGCACACACACACACACACACACACATATATATATATATTTATTTATTTATCTATCGCTGCAAGGCTAGAATCCAATTCGTCTTTCTTGTCAGTTATGCTTTCAGAGGTGTGCCCTATAGATGTCTACAGTATATATAGCACTACAATGAACATAGTTTTGAAATTCAGTTAGAAATGATTTACACATATTTTTTTCTGCCTGACCCACTGCCATCTCTTATTTGTGAAGAAATGCAACAGGGTTCAATGCGTTCAGCATCGTATCACTATCTTCACGTTACAGGTGATGCATAACGTAAGGCTATTCAAGTCACGATTGAAATAGATGCCCTCAATTGTATGTTTGTAAACGGTTTAAATGTGCTTTCATGGAGTTTATATAGTTAGAACATAGAGTGTACTGAAGTTCACAATAGAGGTTTTAGTATATTTCTGAATTGGTAACAGAAAGGTTTTTATGTGCATGTACTAAGAAAATGTACATCTGTTTAATTTGCATCCAATTGGAAAGGTTTAATTTTTTTAACATTTTATGTATTGTTTAGTAATTTTGTGCTTGATATTTGTTAAAAGCCAATGGGGATATGTGTTATAGAAGATCCCAATGTGACAACTTACCCCATTTACTCTGACAGTAAACCCTACTGCTGGTACTGGTTGTCACAAGAGGTCAATGTGTGTTCAATAAACTGCATATTTATATATTATGTAGAAGTGTGAGCCCCGGTCTTCATCCCAATCCGATTTAAAATGAAAAATCTTGTTTTTTTTGTATTTATATTGGGGTCTTAAAACTCCATATATAAACACAATACACAATGTCACTGCTTTCATTTCAATTTCACAGCAACAATTTGTTGTACAAATTTTTTACGTGTACATCTACAGACTGCTTAAAATGCAATTCTGCATATTCAAGTGCTTTTACTGTAAAACATTGCAGCGTGTTTCAGCTGTCCGAATATGGATGGCAATATCCATTTTACTCTTGTGGGTGTGAAACACTGTGAACACTGACAGCAAATAACCTCACTTGCATTTTTATGTGTTGTTCAAAGACATTCATTAAAAATGCATTTTATTTAGACTTTTTATAACTTCATGAGCTGCTTGTCAAGGATTGGCAGAAGAACCCAAGCGCAGGCAGGCAGTGAAGGGGTTAACATTTATTTTAACAACAAAACAGAAAACCGAACAAAAACACCCACAATGGGGGAAAAACAGAACTAAGAAAAAAAAAAAAATATATATATATATATATAAAACAAAAAACTTCCCACGATGGGGCAAAACTGGAAAATAACAAAACAGACTTACGACACAACGTCACAAAACAAGGCATGGAACAGGAACCAAGGTACACAGGAACATGAGCACAAACGCAATGCATACACAACATAGTACACGCAATACAAGAGCACAGGACAAAGAAACAAGAGGGTATATATAGGGAAGACAAACGAGGGATAACGACATGGGGCAGGTGTGGGACATTAAACACTCAGGGAAAGATAACGAGGAAACGAGAGGAATGGGGTCAATGACAAGACACTGGAGAGAACGTATATTATTGTCAAACGGACAATAATATGTTTCTCTCCACACATAACCAAAGACTTTGTCATGGCTCTGCTACAGGACCAAGAAAAACATGACTAAGGAAGCAGAGCCATGACACTGCTTGTACTGATAAGACTCTAGCGAACATTTCTAAAAGCTTGTAAAGTTAGATGTTCGCTAGAGTTAGAATTAGAAAAAAGTTAGAATTTCTACAACAAAAGTATCAGCAACTTAGCTTACGATAGAAGAAAGAAATATGATTTTTAGAGATTATCAAGACATTGCTGGGTCACTTTCGGTAGATATCTTGTTGTAATATGCATGAGGTCCAAAAGTATCAGCAAATTATCTTACAAAGACTAAGAAATGACTTTTCATTTCTGCAAGTAATCTTAGAACTGATAGCCAGACGTACATTGGGAATATATAAATAAATAGAACAAGAAAGTAAGATTATTTTAGAGAATTGCCAGGTAGGCCATTTGGTAACTTTCGGTAGACAAATTGTTGACATTTCTTTTCTACAAGGACTCTAAAGGAAACACGATCCACTATTGGCAAGAATGCACACAATAGATCTAAATGCATTTCACACGTTTATTTAGATTTATAAATAGGCTTCCTGAGGTCTTAAATGGTACTATTAATGTGATAGAGTCTCTATGATGATATACTTCAACTCCAGCTTTGCAAGGGTGAATGCTTGCGGTTTAGGGGTATTACATTTCCAATAGACAGGCCAGAAAAGCATTCAAGGCAATCGGCATTGAATTTAACCTCAAGTTGCTGCAATTAGAATATTGTACGTCACATTGGATATAATAGCATATGTTAAAATACCAAGTGACCACACATCTGATCTGCCCAAAGATCACAAGATGAAAGTTTATCAACAAAACAACTACTTTTTCCTGTTAGTGAACACAATGCTTCCCCCCGTATTTTGGATGGAGTCTCATTTGAAATTATGCATGTTTTGTCTGGCTGTGCCCTGGTGATGCATTACAAAATCAAGAACCGTAAACTTTTTTGTCACTATAAAAAATGATCATCCTCTAGGCTAACTATTAATTATGTAACCATGAAAACAGAGAGGGTAGAGGCTGTAATATCCATTTAAACACACGCATGCACGCACTGTTGCTTGTGTATAAAGTAGGCAAATAGATAGTGAGGGAATGTGTATCAGGTTTTATTATGGACATTAGTCAGGGTAGACACGAAATGTAATTAGACACAAATCAAGGCTTCAATATACCACCAATTGAACACCTTAGTTTGTACATCTAGTGTTCAGATCTGTTTACTTGTCAGATTTTATGGTTTGGCAGAAGCATTGAAATGGCCCCAGTGTCCACAAAATAAGTAATGACTCGAGATTCAGACCTGTTACCCTCTGGATGTTTATGTGTATTTGTGTATGTTAGAGTTGTGTATGTTGCCTTTTGGCGGAAATATCACAACTGCTTTGTGGAATCCCTGTGTCATCATGTAAACATACAGTACTCTCCTACCAGTTATCTTTATAGTGTGTGGGTGTGTCTATACGCACACATTTGTGAGTCATACATTGTCTGCAGGCGGTAAAGTACATGCTTTAATACTTACTAATGCTGTGCAACTATACTATTTTTATAGATCAGGTCAGTGTGTGTGTGACGTGATATTGTTAGATCTACTTTCATACGGGCCTCCCTAGAAGGGACGTTTTTTGTTTAGGGATCATGTGAGCAACATACCTTGTAAAAATCCAAGAACAAATCGTCCCGGACAATCTTTAGAATTAAGAAGTTGTAACGTTCTCTGAAATTTTCACTATAAATACTTGTGAACAAAACGTGTAGGTTTTTTTATTGTGAGCATGACATGTAAAATATTTAAAAGACTTGCTGGTGTAAGAAGTCTGCGCACTAAGCAAATCACAAAGCTCTGACAAAGCATGTTCTCTAAATATATTCTATGCTGTGATGAACTGAACATGAAAATATGTTTCATAAACTTAAAGCTGCAGTGTAATGTCCGGAACAGAACATTGAAAATTTTGCCTTGAGCTGTTCTGAGAAATCATATATTGAAGTTTTAAGCATTGGCCTTATGTTAGTCCTCTGTTAACAAGGAGTCTTATTTGTTTGTATACAGTATGTGAATGTTAATGATGTGCTGAGGCGCGCATGTTTACAAATGTAATGATACATTTTGTAATCAACCAATATTGATTATGTTAGCTTAACAGGTGCAATTCTGTCCTTTACACTTCTTTTCTTTTCAGTAAATTGTTGAAATTGTGGGTGAAAGACTCGTTAGCATGACCTTAGCATGGAAGAGCTAAGGTTAGCGAAGCAAAGTAGGAATGCAGCTTAGGGTGCGTTTATATTTGGCATTAACATGCGATCTCGGTGATCCGAACAAGCAGATCGGATCTTCAGACAATCAGGACACAGCGCGTTTACACTTGTCAACAAGTGGCTTCCACATCTGGATATCTGATCGGATCTCTATAGTTTGCCGCCCATTATCTTAATAAGCCTGCAATTAAAAAATAGCCCCGGTGCGGGGAGATTTCACACAACACGTATAACGGGGAGGATGAGCATGTTACGATGAGCTGTGGCGGGTTTCACTCGCGCGCGCACACACACACATACACACAGACAGACTCTAACGGTGTTTTTAAACACACCATTTGTTTATTCATGTCACAGACACATAAAATAATCACATAAGTAGGCCGAAGTTACTATAATCAAAAGCGACGACTTACATCGTTCTCATCTATTTGGGTTGGTTCGGATGAAAGTGACAGCGCGTCATTTCTTTGGTCTGCGCCCTAAATAGCGTGTTTACTGACATCAGCTATAAGCAATACTATACAATCTCGTTTCTGTGTGTAAATGATATATACGGTGTAAACAAGCTGGTAGCCTATAGTGTTGCTATTCGTGTCTGTGACATGAAAATAAACAAATGATGCGTTTAAAAACACCATTGGCGCTGTGTGTGCGAGTAAAACCATTTCGTGTCAGTCACAAATAGCCTATGTGATGATAAAGATGAAGTGGTCAAGAAAACATCTCGTGTGATTTGACATACACCCTCTGTAGGCTGCAAATAATGATACATTGTAATAAAGTATCCACGATCATTTTGTGGGAAAATGAACGACTGTGCAAGAGTGCGTGAGCAAAGAGTAAACTTTCCTCTGTATTTGTCATCTGCTCCGCAGTCTGACAGGTTTCGGACAGACGAGAGATTAATGACAGCGGGCGGGGTTTTCTGTGAAGTTGTGCCGGTAAATGTAGATAAACTGTCTGGATTGCGTTTACATTACACTGAGATCCGATCACAATGCGTCCTCGACTACCTCTTGATCAGGCACGCTGATCGGATAACATTCCGATCAGAAGCGCGTTTACACTTGTCTTGTCAATGTGTATGTGGACAACATCCAGATACAGGTCGCATGTTAATGCCAAATATAAACGCACCCTTAGTCACCTTTTAAGTCAACGAGGGGGTGTTAATATATATCTCTAGCTTAGCTTGATTGTTGTTCTATGTTCAAAGAGTAAAGTTCAAAGAATATAGTACATGAATACAACAAAAAATATTTTGTTGCTTTACATTTCAAATGGTGTCTTTCTATCTAAGTCTGTAAAAATTTCTAAGACGACAAATTGGACCTGAATTTATGTGGTGAGAAGAGAAAACCTGGTTTCACAGAGTAGCTAAACAGCTATATTCTTTTATGCGTGATTCACAACACACACACAAAACACACAATTAGTTTCGTACAGTATCTCTGGCTGTTGAATGTCATTTTTAAACTTAGGACACAAAAATTTACACATGCATATGTACTTATTTGTGTAAACAAAAGCCATTTACTTTGTCTGTGGCTGTGCTGACATTCCCTCTCTTTCCCAGTACAGTCTGTGCACCCTAATTTATGTCTGCTGTCCTATATAAAGCGAGCCGACATTTCTTACAGATACAGACATTACTTTCCCTTTTATTCTGGACTGTAAAATCTGAGAGTTCACCTTCAAGGACTGAGAGGGATATAGACAGAGGGCAAAAGTTATAAGAGGTAGACAGGGACAAACAGAGAGATAGGGCAGATACTGTAGGTTACAGAGAGACTGTGGGTGGAAGGCCAAGAGAAAAAAGAGTTAGAGAGAGAATGGGCGAGTGAGGAGGGAGTGAGTTCTTCGCAGTCTACCATATGGAATGTCCAGCTCTGCTGTAGCGGCGATTAATGGCAGACAGTCAGGCGTCATGGTAACACACGAGCCGCTTGAGGGATGATCTGATGACACCCCAGGCATGGGGACTTATGGGTAGGACACATTGACGGAGAGCCAAAGTGGCACGTAATATTAGGACTCACTCGTACGGCCACACTCGCGGGCTCAAAAACACATATACTTATGACCTGTAAGAAACACACAACAATATATGAAACTTGTGTGAACAGCTGCATACAACTAATCATAAGCACTCGATACCACAAAACGAATTCAAAGTCAGGTATAAACATGGACGCATAAACTGCAAACGTTTCATATTTATAGTTTTATTTGTTTCTCTGTATAGAGTTTCCTAGTTATTTGTTGCATTTCATTCTATTTTTATATTTTATGCACTACATTGTTATTTAATTCTTCCTTTTTTAATGTTTTGATATTTTCTTAAAGTTATGATCATTTTAGAAATTAATGCATTTTTTTAATGCATCCATTAAAGGGATAGTTCACCCAAAAATGAAAATTCTGTCATCATTTACTCACCCTCTTGTCATTTCAAAGCTGTATGACTTTCTTCCTTCCGCAGAACACAAAAGAAGATATTTGGAAAAAAAGTTGGTAACTGAACAGCACCGGCACCCATTAAATTGCATTGGTTGTGTGTCCATACAATAGAAGTGAATAGGTGGCGGGCGGCACTGTTTGGTTAAGAAAGAAAGTCATACAGGTTTGAAATGACAAGTGGGTGAGTAAATGATGACAGAATTTTCTTTTTTGGTTGAACTATCACTTTAAGGTTTGACTTTGGGGTGTGGAAACGCGATCAGGATTACCTATATCTATATGTATAAATGTTTTGACACAGTTATGGTTTTATTCACAGGTTATATATTCCTTAAACACTAAGAATGAGGAGCAGGAGGCAACTCTGCAATCGCTACGCCGTGTTGCCACAGAAACGCAGGGCAGCCTCCAGCCAACCACAAGCCAGGATATGGAAGAGGAGGAGTCTATTCTGAGGACACGCCTTTTAGAGTTGCAGGCCACTGTTGAGGAGGTAAAAACATGTACAGGTGCACAGATCTGTATTCAGAAAAAAACAAATTACTGCATCATGTGGTTGTGTGTCCATTTCAGGTGGAAGAACGTGAACAGAAAGCTGAATTAGAGTATGCGGAACGCATAGCTGTGTTAACCCAAGAGACGGCGGATCTGCGCAGAGACTACCAGAGTCTGCAGACCGAGAAAGACAACCAGTACCTATTACTGGAACAAACACAGGACGAAAACAAATGGCTAGAGAACAAGTGCCAGGAGCTACGCAGAGCCAGAGATGAAGAAGGAAAGCGAGAGGAAGAGGAGAAGATGCATAGGGAGGAGGAGGAGAGAAGGAGAGAGGAGGAGGAGAGGAACCGAGAGGCAGAAGAGAGGAAAAAAATGAAGGAAAGGTATGAAGAGAGGTTGGAAACATTTACAGAGGAGCTACGAGCTCTGAGGGAGGAGAAGGAGAGAGTGGAGAAGGAGTGGAAGAGAGAGGTGGAGGAGTGGAAGAAGAGAATGAAAAAGGTGGAGGAGGAGAGGAAGGAAGAGCAGGAGGCAGCCAAGAAGACGATACAACAGAGTCTCAATGAGCATATCAATCAGTGGCAACAGAAAGAGCAAGAGAACCGCAAGTCCCAGAATGCAACGCTTCAGCAGAGGCTCAGAAAAGCAGAGGCAGAGTTGGAGGTTCGAGAACAGAGACTCAATGAGAGCAACAGACATTGCAGCAAGCTTCAGGAGCGAATAGAGGTACACATGTGCACAGATGCATACTACACACACCAGGTGTTTTAAATGGAACTGAAGTGTCACTTTTTGTCTGTAGTGTTACAGTGGATTTTTAAAATGTGAATTTACAATCCTGGTAAACTGATTGGAATTCATTTCACAGAAATAGTTCACATGAAAATGTGTATTCTTTACGTCACCCTTACGTATCATTTTAGGCTTATATGCTTTTCTCAGAAAAGGACAAAAGAATCTTTATAGAGCTCAATTCCATAGGAACGACTGTCATGGTTGTGAAAGGGACCGTAAATACCATCAAAACTCAATAAAACATTTGTTATTTAGCTGTCAATCCTAAGATTTTTTATAAAAGTTAAGTTGTCATTTAGACCAGGGACATTAGGCTCATGATGAATGATTTTGTTTCACAGATCTGGCAACCCCTCCAAGCCGGTCCGTTAACGCTCTAGAGAAAGCTGGCTGTGCATTTGCAACTATAGATATATGCATGTATGATTATGAAAACTTATTTACTGTTATTTAAACTCAAACATTATATGCTAAACTGCTAGGCAACAACTAAATGGTATCCCCTTTTCAGGAATTTAAATCCATGTGGTTTTCACAGCCATGGCTGCGCAGTGTTGTGGCATTTTAACAAACTGTGAGTGATGTCAGTGGACCGTTTCAAGATGGCGGACACTTCTACGTGTCTGTAGCGCTTGAAAAAGGCATCTAGTTATTTATATCTGTGGTCATAGCTGTGTTTTGTCGTGTATAAAGCACAGCTATTGATCAGAATCTAGGACTGTAACAAAATGTTTTACATTTTGTAAAACATGTTGCGTACTTGCATTAACCCACACTGTAAAACTTTGCTGTAGTTTTTGCAGCAGGTTTGCCAGTAACTTACTGTAGATTTAATTACTACTTAATATACTTTCCAATTAGTACTGTTTTCAATTACCTCAATCAAAATTAAAACACTTTGACTTTTGAGATTCAAAATGAGCAAGAAGAGACTGGCATTAGCACAGCAACAAAGTAAAAAAATGGCATTCTTCCTAAGCATTATTCTCTTGTTTTCTATAAAAATATTTAAAACTTCTTAAATTATGATGCATTTACATAACAAGAAAAGTGACCCAAGATATTTAGTCTAGTTTTATGCAAGAAAAATATATAAACTGGGTAAATTTATACATGAAATCTACAGTAAGTTACTGGCAAACCTGCTGCGAAATTACTGCAAAGTTTTACAGTGCAGATGTTTCCAACGATGTTTGAATCTAGAGCAATTTTAACCAAGGTGCCTTCTCGCCTGTTGATGGCGTCGCGTTTGTGTTATCCTCCGTTTCCACTTTTTCTGCGAGACGTGAGTCTTGGCAGACTGATTTCCATCGGCAGTGGAAGAGAGACATACAACTTGTATCATTCCACGCTCCTTCACAGCTATTCTATGGTTACTATAATAAAAATATGATTAATTTGCATAAGGTTAACGCATGCACATTTCTGAAAATGTGCACACTGGAATTGATAAGAGAAATTGAAATTTTAGTTTAATATCAAGCATCCGATTCTTCCCTTTCGATTCCGCTTCCAGAAATAGAATTGATTTTCGATTCCCAACCCTACTTGTAAAGCCAATTTAGTTTGACTCAAAAATTTGAGGCAGCTTTTAAACTAAAGCAAGTCACATTAAAGCATTAAAAAGCATTATTTGCATTAAAGTATCAACCAGTTGCCTCAAGGTAAATTTATGTAGGTTGGGGTTTGGGGGTTATTTGTTTATCTTTGTATTTATGGCCGATTCTGAGATGATATGCTGCTGCTCTCCTGCTTCATCTCTGATTACATTGGTCACTAAGCTCCTCTGTGTAGCTCTGTGTAGGTGCTGTACTGTAAGTGATGTAAGGCATAAAAATTCTATAATGCCTTACATCACTCACAGTGCGTTTAAATTACAGTTTATTCCTCACACCTCTCGCATGTGATGCATCATGTATATTCAGAAGACTTGAAATATAGTGCATTTGTCTAGACTTCTTACATAATACTTGAATGCTTTTGTATGGTGTTCTATGGTGGTCACTATGAACTACAAATGGACACAAAACAAACCAATAGCAGAAATGTTAGTTTTTAAATGATGGCATCGTTTGGTAAACTATTTCTTCAAATGTCATATTTCTAAAGCCAATATACATTTTTCTAGTTATTCATAGCTTTTAAATATTTTATTGGCCATAAATTGCTATCTGAGTGCAATCTCTGTAAAATGATTCTCATTCATTCATTATTCAGTAATGCCTGGAAGAGTAATTGAAATTCTTCAGTCACTATAGAGAAGCTGGTTTGGATGTGGCAAATACACAAATGAATCTGTATTTTTCAAAGCTCATGTGAGAATAGACCTGAACACACACTCACACAGAGAAATCTGCTGTGTTGACGGAGAAAGCCGGTTCACATAAATCCCGCTGAGTGGTCATGTGTAACTGACCTTTCAGCAGGGTGTACATCTCATTGTAATTACCTACGTGACTGACACTTCCGATTCTAACTGAGACTGAGCTTAGAGGAATCAGACAAACACCCACAATTACCGTCACTCAAACACACAGCTGTGGAGAAAACAGATGGCAGAACCGACTACAACAGTCAGTGACACTACAACAGATCTGTAGTCAGCTCTAATTCTGTTTCTCTTCATCAAAGCTTGCAAAAAACCCCTGTAAAATATACTTTGTAAATGGGGCGCTAAAGTACGTTGTTAAACTTGGCTGTGTCTCTGACGCAGCTTTTGCCTGTGCCGTAGCTAATGCGCATTAGACCTGCATAGAACTGCTTGACACAGCGTGGAGATGAGTAACACTCTCTGCTCTGCCTTGACATCCTTCACAGAAATGAATCAGAGCCACCTCATATCTATGAACTGAGAGCAGCTGCTGTGAAATAATCAAAGGGTTGTAGGCTCAAAGTGTGCAGGAGAAAGCCAAAAATCACTGATTAATGTCAACTTGGGCTTCCCGACCGGTGATCCTTGTGCCTTGTGCAAAGCTTGTGTGGTGGTCATGACAAATTCTTTTTTGAACCTCAGACATTATTATTTTTTCAAGCTAAAAATGTTTTTTTATCCCATATTTTTTCCATGTAATTATTTTTCAGACATTAAAAAAAACGAATAGCACCTTTTTTGTAAATGAAATTTAATGGAAGAAAATGACCCAAATGACCTATACAGTATATGCTGTATATGTTTTGCTTGTAATACTGTGGGATGTTTTGGCAGCTAAATTGGGAGCCTGATCGTCTAGAAAAGTAATAGCACACCACATCTGTAGCACAAGGGGTATGGGATGAGTTACTCACTAAAGTTTAATTCCTTGGTTTAGAGGTTTGCTCAATAGCTCTTGCCTTAGAAATCCCTTCTAATATTAAAACAACAGTCTTTATTTGGAAAATGAGTTCCTCTCCCTCTGTTTGATTTCTTGCAGGATCTGGAGGAGCAGTTAGAAGAGGGGCGTCACTGGGTGACCGAGGCAGAGGGCGTGGCAAAGAAAGCAGAGGAGGAGTTGGCTGTAGCTAAAGAACGGTTATTACTGCAAGAAAATGAGCTTCAGAGCAAGTCAGGTACATGCACAGGATAAATTAATGTGTTGAGTAAATTATTCAAATTTATCTTTTTATTTCAGTGTATGTGTTTTTTTTTAACATTACCATACCCTTGGTATGGCGTTCATGTTTTTACTCAGCTAATGTTAAAAATGATATTATATAATGCTATTGTTTTAAAGAAAATATGTGATATAACTGAAAAAAATTAAATGTCTGATGTTGAAAGAAATAATGAATAGATCCGAACACCACACCAATGGTTAAATAGACATTGAAAAGAATGCCTTTCAGAAATAGATTTGTTTTATTTTTATGTCACTGAATCATGGTCAAGTTCAAAACTGAATTCCACTGCGTTGAAAATAGCCGTTTTTGAATGCAAGAATGTGTTTTATGTGAATCTCCCCTTATCCATTTAGTAACTCATTTTCTTTCAATGGCTCTGTAACAGCAGCTAGGGGTGGGTTTGCTTCTTTACAGTCAATTTGAATAGCTCTAATGGATGAAAATCTGTTATTACTCAATTTATGTATAGGACAGGAGGCATTATTAAATACAATGCATTTATATTATTAATTATGATGAATTCACAGAGCCTCAATTATCCTTTATCCAATGTCATATTTTATTGGAATTGTCATTATTGCAATTATAGTTCTCAAACTCTTTCAGCAGTTAATAAGCCGGCATTTCAATGTCAACAAGCATTGTTCACAGTTTGTTTGATGTAATTGTTCCCTTGTTGATATTTACATCTCTGCTGAAATGATTGCTTTTGTCATATGACATTTGTGATTACCAGCTTGAGTTCACAGGTTTTTCTGCCTCCTTTGATCTTATCATCTTTATGCATGTCTTCTGTTTGTGTGCTTGTCTTTCCTGCAGAGGAGTTAATGAGTCAGAGTTCTTCTCAGGTGAGGGTCTCTGCAGAGGTGGACGAGCTCAGGTCTCAACTCGGTCGTCTCAACATTAGAAACAAAGAGCTGGAGCTTCAGAACAGTGGTCGCTCTAATGACCATGCCCGTATGCTTAAACAGGTCAGCTATGGCCCTCCATCCATCATATACACCCGTGGTTCTCAGACGATTTCATTGTAAGACCCCCCTTGTGTAGGTTGCATCCTTATGTGGCCCCCCAAATAAGGACTTATTATCTTATGGGGACTTTCCATAGACATAATGAGTTTTATACTGTACAAACTGTATATTGTATCCCGTAAACCTCACCCTCACACAGACCTTTCTGCACTATTGCATTTTTTCAAATAAACATCATTTAGTTTGATTTATAAGCTGTTTTCCTCTTGGAGACCAAAAATGTAATAAATCGCTGTGCTCCTATCGATCTCATCATTCTTTTGTGACTTTGGACACTGTCTGAACTCTATGAAAGGCTTTGCAAAATTTCAAAGAATCATTTGCAAACGGAAATGCAGCTGAGACAGAAATCACAGTGTTTACTCTGCTTTGAACACAGCGTCTTCGGTCCTCTGTGAAATATGAGCACAAACAGATCTATGATGAAATACTTGTAGATGAAATTGAATTTCTATTGAGGCATGTCTGCTTAAATGTGAAATACAAATGTTTCTTTAAAAGCATTTATTTGCACAAAGATGAACCATTCTTATAACATCATCAATGAAACTGTATATCCTTAAATCAGGGAAACTGTGTGTCTGTGTGTGTTTTAGCATGCAGATGCTCTATCCTCTATGCGTCTGGAGTTGCAGCGAGCTCATACTGAGGAGATCAGACGCCTGCAGCAGGAGGTGGAGAAAGAACGGCAGAATGATAGACAGGAGCTGGAGGAGGAGAAGAAACAGGTGCAGCAAAAAATGGAAGAAGAGAAAATAAGGTTGAAAGAACAACTTCGGAAAGCACTGGAAGAAGTGATACGCAAACACGCCAGCGAACTGCGGCACGCTCACGCATTGCTGGATGCAGAGAAGAAGAAGACAGAACAGGTATGACGGCATGGTACTGCTACTGTTGGCATGGAAAAGTGCAAACTTTTCTTATCACTAGTCACTAATGCTTGCCTACAGCAGTGGTTCTCAAACTTTTTCGTTGTAAGGCCCCCTTTGTGTAGAGTGCATCGCTTTGCGGCCCCCCAAATAAAGACTTATAATCTTAAATTTAACATTTTTATTTAAACAAAAACATATTCGGTTATACAATGCTGAAACATCAATTCTTTTGTCTGGTGGTCTTATTTTTCTGATGTTTGATTGCATAAAATCTATGATCAATTTCTATATTTCATAAAATGCCACAAAATCTGTGGTCCCCCTGGATCCATCTCGGGGGCCCCCAGTTTGAGAACTACTGGCCTACAGGACTATACCTGGATCTGCACGGGCATACTTTCACACCCTCCTACACCCCATCAAGAACCCTGCATTCAGCAAATGAGCGCCGTCTTGTATCGCCTCCTCATAAGGGTAGTAAATCGCTTTCCCGCTCATTCTGCTTCACAACTCCTTCCTGGTGTAACATTCTTCCTAACGCAGTCCGGTCAACCACATCTCTCACAACATTCAAAAAACTACTCAAAACCCATCTTTTCTCCATATACTTGATAGACAAATGCGAAGAAAAAAACACTAACCCTCTCTCTTTCTCTCAACAGGTAGTGGTCTAGCTTTTGTTTAAACTAGTAACTTTGTATTAGCAGCTATTGTATTATTGCTCTTGTACGACATATTATTGCTCCCTGCTTTGGATAAAAGCGTCTGCTAAATGACTAAATGTAAATGTTATCAAAAATGTTGACATACTAACTTCTGCTGCTATGGATTGGTTAAATTGTTGTCGTCATCTCCCAATTATTTTACTCTGTGTCTACACCGGTGCGACACGACTAACGGCTTGTTCTTAATGGGTTTGTGTGTCGCTTTGCGCCATATCCAGTGTGGAAAAATGTACAATTATAATGGGTTCTAATGCGTTCTATGGTCTTTTGTTGTGTCGCGTAGCCCCACGTCCAGTGTAGAAACGGTGTTAGATTAAAATTCTGTTTGCATCACTGTATAGTTGTTTTTTTACAGGAGCAAAAAGGTATAATTGTTTTTTGTTTACATGAACCAAAAACAGTCCTCCGTTCTGAAAGAAAAGCAAAAATTATGACTGTTTTTGCTACAACTTACAAAAGCAGACTAATATTGACTAACAGCGACTTACATTTGAAATGAAGACTTTAGGGGAAAACAGTGTACATATGTGTAGAATATGCCACCATTAAAGGGATGGTTCACCCAAAAATAAAAATTCTGTCATCATTTATTCACCCTCATTTCGTTCAAAACCTGTTTCTTTTTCTTCCATGTAAAACAAAGGAAGATATTTGGTAGAAGTTGATAAATGTCTCATAGGGGCCAGTGTTGTGTGGTTACCATTGTTCCTCAAAATATCTTCTGTTGTGTTCTGCAGAAGAAAGTCATGTTTGGATTGAGATGGGATCTATAAATAAGAAGACATTTGAACTAAAAACATACATACAAACATACATCACCCAGTCCCAGAAATGACTCACAAATCTGATATTTTTGATTTGACATAAAGAGATCATCTTGAGAGATTATTGACCATATTAACCGTATGATGTTGGCTTTAATGCAGGTTGAGGAACAGATGAAAGCCAATGAAGAAGAAAGACAGAGTTCAGAGACAGAGAGAGCGGAGCTACGCAACCAACTCCAGCTGTCAGACACAGAGGTAATATCACATACCAAAACAACGTTAAACTGTTGCCGGAATGGGTAATAGGGTTGCAGTTTAATTTGAATTTTTTGGTATCGTTTGTTGGTATTGATAAACTTTTATTTCCTATAAATTAAAGAAACATTTGATTGTGTTTTTAGAATGCAACAGGATTGAATGGGTGAACTTAAATGGAAGAATATTAATCAGCTGCTTTTGTAATTAAAATTGAAAATAAATGTAACTGCTTTTAAAGATTTTCTAACCACGAACAATCTAAGAAGACCAGTACAAAGACTGCAATGATGTTTGTGTGAGGTTAGTTGTAATGTGGAGTCTTTCACGAACCCCCTGGCCGAACAAATGCTCTGGTATACGAACCAGCACCATTACAGCAGAAAAGAGGTTAGACACAGACTGTGAGCCCCGGAGCTTTCCAGATGACCATGATAAATGAGATAGCAAAAATAACATTTGTAGTGCTCGAGGCGAAAGGCTTCAGCTAATCCTAAATCTGCCAGCAGGCTTGAAATTGGGTTATGATGGGAAACTAATACTTAATAAGTGATAAAAAGTAAAAGGGAAGAGAGCGTTGTTTTAATGTTGTGTCGCAGCATACCATGAATCATCACGATTCCAGCCATTTGTTCTGTAGGGCACCTTTGAGTCATGTGAAACACCTGGTTTTAAAAGCAAATATATACGTTTTGTTAAATACAGAAGAAGAGATTTTGAGAAATGTTCTGTGGTTTTATGGCCATACAAAAATATCTTCCTTTGTGTTCTGCATAATTAAAAAAGTCATACAGGTTCTCATTTTTGGGTAAACTTCCCTTTAAAGTTTCAAACATTGACCCCATGAATTCACCAATTAAACCAGCCCTGTGGTTTCCACGTCATTTTTGGTTCCTACATGTCTTCTAACATAAGTTTGCTTGGCTTGCAGATAGCAAAATTGGAGGGGGTGATTCAAGCATTAGAGAGAGAAAGAGAGGAGGAGAGAGAAAGGGTCAAAGAAAGAGAGACCGCTGAGATGGAACGGCGGTCCGCATGCTGCCCAGATTGTGTACGGTTGAGAGAGGAACTGGAGAACGCAACCAGCAGCATGCAGCAAATACAGGTAGTCATTCATGCTTACTCAACACACACTTCCATCCGACTCCGAGTGTCAACGACATCCCTTTCTATCACCGCAGCGCTCCATCACACACACTCAAGCACACATGCAGAGCAGCAAGGCCCTTATGGCAGCACAAAGATCCGCTGAACTCAGCAGATCTGTGCCGCCTGGAGCAGATGAGAAGAAATGGAGGACACTGAACAGAGACATCAACATTCACCTAGCAACCCATCCACTTCTCCTGTAATCCCTAGATCTATCCTCCAATCTATCCCTGTCCTTCTTTCTTTTTAAATGTCCCACAGGAGGAGTTTTCTGCTCATAAAGAAGGGCTGCATGCGGAGATCTCCGCTCTGCAGCAGGAAAGAGATATTCTGCAGCAGTCCAATCACGGCATAGAAGAGAGGCTCAGGTATGTGTGATGTAATGTAAATGTGTGTCACATGGAAAGAGGGTGGCTCAGATAATGTCTTGATATTTTTTACTCTTTTGATAATATTTAATGTTGATGTATTTGATAGCAAGGACAGTCGGCCAAAAGTGATCTCCCTGTACCGCAAAACCAGTCATAAGTAGCACGGGTATATTCGTAGCATTAGCCAACAATACATTCGTCTTTAAAGGGATACTTCACCCAAAAATGAAAATTCTGTCATCATTTACCTTCGAGTTGTTCCAATGCTGTAAAAATGTCTTTGTTCTGATGGACACAGAGAAAGATATTTGGAAGAATGCTTTTAACCAAACAGATCTTGCCCCCCATTGACTCCCATAGTAGGAAAAATTACTTATCATTTCCAGGGCGCTTTTACTACCATTGTATTTTTTCCTACTACGGTAGTCAATGGGTGGGCCAAATCTGTCTGGTTATAAGCAGTCTTCCAAATATCTTTCTCTGTGTTCATCAGAACAAAGAAATTTATACAGATTTGGAACAACTCGAAGGTGAGTAAATGATGACAGAATTTTCATTTTTGGGTGAAGTATCCCTTTATCGTCAATAAACTTAGGATATTAAGCAAAGATCATGTTCTATGAAGATATTTGGTTAATTCCCACCGTAAATATATAAAAACTTTATTAAGTGGATGCAGCAAAATCGTGGGTATCTATGTAAAGCTTAGAATTGCTGCCTTTGGGTTCATCTACTTTTCACAACAGCATTACAAAGGTAAGCCATTAGAGAGCATTAAAACAAACCTGTTTCTTCTTAACAACGGCCTGCTACAGCGCCTCTGATGGACAACTTTAAAGGCGATTTTCTCAATATTAGGATTTTTTGCACCCTCGGATTCCAGATCTTCAAATAGTGGCATCTCGGTCAAATATTGTCCTGTCCTAACCTAACAAACCATACATTAATGGAAAACATATTTATTTCGAAAAATTGACTGGTTTTGTGGTCCAGGGTCACATATTTGCTTTTAATGGAGGTTAAAATAAACCATAAAAATAAAGTATTTCAAATGTATTGTACAAACTTACTTAGCAGGGAATATGGGTTTTAAGTAAATATACAGAAAAATAAATGAAAAAAATAAAAAGCTTGCAGGAAATAAAGCTTATCTGTTATTAATATTTGTTGATTCTCTTGTGTAGTAATATTTTTGCCAAGCCTCCTTAAAGTGATAATTCACCCAAAAATGACGACGGTACCCATTCACTTACATTGGTCTTGTGTTCACACAATAGAAGTGAATGGGCAACGTTGCTGTTCGGTTACCAACTTTCTTTGAAATATCTTATTTTGTGTTCTGCAAAGGTTTGAAATGACAAGAGAATGAGTAAATTATGACAGAATTTTCATTTTTGGGTGAACTATCCCTTTAAATTCTTCTCAAATTCTTCCAAATTTCAGTCTATACTCCAAATTCAAATATGCTATACACATAAAATGTGTTCTAAAACCTTTGGCTGGTAGTGTATGCTTCTTAAATTGTGTAAAAAGCGTGCAGTCATTTGCTGAAAATGTGTGTATGTGTTTGTGCAGGCTACAGTTTGAGAAGCAGTTCTCTGATCAGGTCTTGGAGCTGAAGAGAGAAAGAGAGGAAGAGTTTCGAAAGATGAATCAACAGTGGCAACGCAGAGTTGAAGAGCTGCAGACAGAGGTAACACACGTTACATTGGTTTCAATGACATATGTATGCCTGAGTCTATCTGCATTACTTCTGCGTGTAGTTGGAGGAAAGAAGAGCACATTCAGAGAAGATGGAGGGAGAGAGAGACAGGCGCTACGGTAACGGTGAGATGGAACGAATGAAGCAGGAGATCCAAAAGACCAGAGATATGAATTCAACCCTCAGAGCTCAACTTCACTCTATTATCCAGGAGAAAGAAAAACTCATGAGGCAACAGTTACAGGTGAATCCAAGTCCTAATATCATTTCAGTATTAATGTGTTGCTTAATTCTACAGAAAAACAAATTTTCTACAAATTCTCATTATGTACAGTATGTTTAAGCTATGCAATCCACATACAGTACTGTAAATACAGAAATATAGCTCAACACTCTTCATGCACTTGTCTCTATTTTTATTCCTCCTAAAACATTCTAAGAGAAAACATCTAAACAATGATTCCTGAATAAGACATAACTCATAACGCCAAGTCTCCTGTGCTATAAAAGAGCAACTTCCTGTGCAATTATAATTGTCCCATGGGATATGACAACCTCAATACACACAAAAGCTCCTCCTGTTGTGTTTGGGACCTCTATCGTCCTTGTCCCTGTGTGCTGTAGGTGGTAAAAGAGGAAGACGAGGATGACGAAGACGGAAAGACAGTAGGTGAGAGAGCCGAAGAGAGGGAGAAGAGAAACTGGCACGAGCGGGAGGAGGAACTGTTGCGCGTGGAGAGAATAAATCACCAGCGTGCTCTTCAGGCCCTGGAAACACAAGCCAATGAGGAGCTTCAGTCTGAGAGACAACGTTTGCTCACACAGCACAAACTACACTTGGGTAACCATCACACTTTGCACACACACACACACACAGTAATTGTAATTCTTCATCTTAACAACGTAAACAAACGGTACTGCGCATGCACACTTTTATGACCCCCCCACCTTAACTTCCGGTACACATTCACAAACAATAGAGTCCCTGTAGATTATTTCTGACAACAATCAAAAGAAACTGAGAAGAACCGTTACTTGGCTAAACTTGTCTCTCCAATATTTTGAATTTAGACTCCGATACCAAGCTCAACCGCTAGATGTCAGTGTACCACACAGCTTGTTTAAATGCGACCAAACTGCAGAACCCATTAAACAAATTGCTTATTTAATCAAATAAACATACAACAAAATTCAACAAATCGTTTATTTAATACAATTATTATACAATAAAATAATAAGATAAATTAATATTAACATAAATTAAATTAAATATAAATAGTCAAAGCCAAACACAAACCGGAAGTTAACTGATGAAACAGTCTATATAAAAGTATATTCAGATATATTTATGTCAGACATGAATGGTTCCTTCTATTGTGTGTGTACAGACAAGCAGAAAGGAGAGCTGACCCAGCAGCACACCGAGTGGGTGAGACAGGTCACCCAGAGACACATGCAGCAGATCGAGGACCTTCAAAATGAAATCCACACACACACACAAATGATGGCCCTACAGCAGGTACACACATACGAACAGACCTATCACTGCGGGCACACACACAAACAAACACTGCCCCACGACTCCTCCTGTCTCTCTCTGTTTGTACTTCTTAGGATTTGAAGCAGCAAAACCGCTTACAGTCATTAGAGAGACAGTTGGATGAGAAGAGCAGTGAAGTGCAGGAGCTCAAGAGAGAGAAGGAAGACCTTAAAGAACGAATGAACGCAATGAATGCGCAAAAAGAGGAGCAAGACCACAGACACAAACATAGGAGGTCAGTAAAGAAATACGTAAATACAGACACACAGAAGGTCAGAGAAGGGCGATATATGTCACACAAATCTTTCTGTAAACACGTGTACATCAGGTGTGCATGTTGATGTGCAGTTTTGCAGATGAAGGTGCTGAAACCGATGGGTTGGAACACAAGAACGACATGGAGAACGTGAAGAAAGAACACAGACTGGAGATCCAGACCATAATATCAGACTTCAGCTCCGCCCAAACACGACAACAGGCCCGCATAGTTGCCTTGGAAACAGAGTACCTACCCCACCCACATTAATAATGCAAAACACACTCACACAGAATCAACCAAGCAAGACTGTTCAAGGCTATAAGGACTAAACACAATTCTATTGGCTGTTGCTCACAAAGTGATTTTTTATGTTTGTTTATTAAATACACAAGTGTAGTAGGAATGTAATTTTATGATAACGACTTTGTACATTATTCGTCTTATTACACAGTTCTGATCAATCGAAATCGGTCATTTTTACAAAATATTGATGCAAAAAAAAAAAAAGAGACTACATGGCTATGTAAGAGATAAGACATTTAGCCAAGCATTGTGTCAATACCGGTATATTACCCTAATGCCATGCATAATGGATCATGTAAATCGGGTGAACAGGATTTAGTGGTCGTATCAGGGAATAACAGATGTATGTGCTTTATAGTGATATGTGATATATAAAATGAATGCTAGTATGTCTATTTTGTGTATGTATAGGTTGAGAGAAAGGGAAGAAAGGGGAAAAAGAAGAGCAGAAGACCTCCACTCCATCGCTAAACTGCAGGACAGGCTCACCGAGAGAGATCAGCTCATCAAAAGTTTGGTGGTTAGACATGTTTCTACACAGCCACATGAAAAACATGCTTGTGCTACTTTTCTTTCTATTTCACTGTTTGTTTATCCACTTCAGGAGGACCTCCACCAGATATCCCAGCATTCTCCTCTCAGCAGTAATGAAATATTGAGGCCTTATGACTCCAGGACACAAGCAGGGACCCTCAGCCCTACTTTGAAGGTAGCACACATACACACTTCTCTGAAAACCCGCATACACAAAACGCATAGGTCATGGTGTCCTACAGTCAACAAGAGGATTTGCAAGAATGCCAATGTTAGTCTACGCAACGTATCGGGTAAAACTTGAATTATTGATTGTTTTTGTAACACTGTGCCCTTGGCAAAAAATGTGCGCAGTCATTCCTAATGAGAGAATTCCTGTAATAGTAACCCCAGAGCTGTACAGCCGCGGAAAAGATCATTTCAGAGACCGTTTTCTGACTTTAAAATCGACTATTTATAGGTATGTGTTTAGGTAAAATGATCATTTAATTCGGTGAACTACTAACAACATTTCTCCCAAATTTCAAATAAAAATATTGTTTCTATTTGCATTTTAATGAAAACTGGAGAAACAGGTCAAAATAACAGTAAAGATGCTGTGTATTTTTTCATACCTCTAATACTGCAAAGAAAACAAGTTCACATTCATTTTTAAGCAATACAACAGTAATAATTGTACATTTATTTAAAAAAAGTGAATAAATATTTTTTGTGTGACAATTTTTATCAGTTTTCTTGTGTTGTCATGCTTTCAATCTTTCACATTTGCTGTTGGATGATGACTTATTCCTGAGGTTTGATTTTGTTGAAATTCAATAGACACTGGACTGGAATGGCCACAATACATCTAGCAATGCTGATTAAATGAAAATTTGGAACGGTCTCTTAATTTTTTTCCGCGGCTGTAAATCCAAGTATTTTTTCTTTTGTTAAAATGGATGAAATTGCAAAATTGCTTTGCATTTATAGAAAAAAGTGGTGGAGGAAACTAGCGTGCCGAACCTCTGCTCGTATGATGGGGGGTCGCCCAAAGCCAAGTGCTCGCCAGTTATAGAGCGAAGATATTCCAGTCTGGAACAGAGCAGTCGGGGGACTCCCATAACAAGAACACACACCCCCACCTCCCCTCATGCTGCACGCAGAACCTCGGTCAGAAACAGCCGTCCAACCTCGCAAGAAGTTCGACATCAACCACAGATTAAAATCAACTACAACCAGCACATTAGGTAAACACAAGCTCACCAGCGGTCTTGGATCTAACCGAATAATATGTTTTTCTCAATCTTGCATTGTTGCACTGCAGCTTTACAATGCATACATTTTTTACAGACAGTAGAGACAAAAGTAAAAACGTACATGTCCCGTTCTTGATTTACCTGAAGCATTAACCTTGTGCATATATTTGAGTTGTAGGACTCCAGCTGAGCAGCGAGTTATTGAAACAGGGCCTGATGGACAAGACCCTCAGAAACAGGAGTGGTTCACCAAATACTTCTCCTTCTGAAACTTCCACATACTCCGTTCCGACAGTTTGACAACAGGCTCATTTTGTGCATCCACTCCAGTGCAAGCTGACACCAAATAAGCTTTTCTACAAGATTCATCTCACTTTTATCCCCTTCACAGACAGCCACACACAGGCCCGATGTCTTAAATATTACAAAACTCAAGAAATGATGCATTCACCCTGAAGAACTCCTCAGACAGCAGGGTAGGACTTTAAGAGCACATGGGCACCTCATCGAGGTGACAGAATGTTCCCTTGCACTGGTTACTTCAGTGTGGTATCTTCTGACACATTATACCTCCAGCATACAAAAAAAAATTCACGCCAGGTGATCTGAACAATTCTGTACCAATTTTAATGTGGACATATTAATATATTGAGTGAACTGCCAAGTTTGCAGTGGTGTGGAATGCTGATGCTTTCTAAATGAAAAAAAGAATGAACAACTACAACTGCTGACTTTGCCATACTATGCCAAAACTGTATAACTGAGATAATGGATGTATATCAATAAACTACTTATTTTTGTTTTTTTAAATAGCATGATATAACTTTTTATTTGTATTTCAGTATCTTTTTACAAAGAACGTTTTACTTTCCCTACACTGACAATCTTTAGCACATGCTGTGTTCTTTAAAACATGACCATCTACACATTTCACTGAAAGAATTTGCACTGCATAAGAGCTTCTGTGGCTGACGCGTATTTCAATATCTCTGAATGGAAGGACTTGAGGGTGCTCTTCAGTGTCTTCTGTTGGCTGGACTGAGCTTTGGCCTTGTAGCTCATGGTTAACAGTTTGTCAGCCAGATAGTGCAGCCACAACACGTTGGAATGAGGATTATATGTTGACCAGCAATTACTGAGACAAAGAGAATAAGAACAATGAGAACCATATTTAAGAATTTCAAACAAAAAGATGTTAATCCCTAGTTCAGAGGCACATACTTGTTTTCCTTTTTCATCAGGCGGTAGATTTCAAACTGGTAATCTCCCTGACCCATAAACAGATCCTTGTCGGCTGAGATATCACAAGACACTGTCAGACCATCTAAAAGAAAGAGTGTTTACGCACTTCAGCTTTAAAAATGATATGCCGTATTAATGGAAAGTAGCCTTAGACTGACCGATCTCTAGACGTGACAGCGAGTAGTCAATTATATTGACGTGAACTCCTCGTGTCTCTGTGGAATGCACTGTACCGTTCAGGATGAACTCGCTGTGTTTCTGCTTTGTGTTCTTCACCAGAATGTTCCCCCAATGAAGATCTCTGAGAAATCAACACACGACGATCATGGAAAATTTAGCATTTAAAAAAGCATTTGATATAATTTTATAAATATTATAATATACATAAGGCTAGTCAATTTTCTATATGTCTAAATAAACAGAGGGGAAAAAGTGTATTATATGTCTCCTTGAAAATTAACAAATTCTATACATAGGTAAAAATGGACATAGAGTATGTTTAGGCTTTAAAGGGATTAAAAGGGGTTAACTCGAAAATGAAAATACGCACATCATTTACTCGCCCTCAAGACCTGTATAAATTTCTTTCTTTGGTTGAACACAAAGACAGATATTTGGAAGAAAAAAATATTGTATTGATTTTTTATTCTGTTGAACACAAAATGAGAAATTTTGAAGAATTTAAGGAAACAAACCGTTCTGGGGCACCGTTGACTACCATTTTAATTTTTCCTACTATGGTAGTCACTGGTGCCTTAGAAATCTCAGTTGCTAACATTTTTCTAAATATCTTTCTTTGTGTTTAGTAGAACAAGGAAATTTATACAGGTTTGGAACAACTTGAAGTTGAGTAAATTCATGACAGAATTTTCATTTTTGGGGTGAACTATCCCTTTAAACGCGTTACCTGTGTTCAAAGCACAGTGCTTGCTCAGCTACGGCCAGAGCTGCAGTCACTTGATGTAAAACACTCTTGGCCTGGGCCATGGAGGACAGCTGAAATGGAATCACACATACAGTTTTAGTTGCGATCAGAATTAGGGATGCACGATAAATTATCGGCCATATCGGTATCGAACGATAAATGGTCATTTTGAGTGTTATCGGTATCGGCCGATAATAAAATTTAGGCCGATAAATTATGAATCATTTTCTCTGGTTAAACCACTTCAGCTGCACGCTGCTCACAGTTAAAACCCAGTACAATACTGTCGTTCTGTCATGATCATTCACTTACTTATTAGCAAAACATTGTTAATGTAGGTACAGTATGTAGATATTCATGAATGTGTAAATTATAGGAACAAAAGCATTTTTTTAAGCCGATTGCTGTCTGAATGCTTTCTGTCTTGACACGTTAGACATGTGGCTATTAAAAGCACTTTTCTGGGTTGCTCTTGAAGAACATCTATAATTTGTTTATTAAATAAACATACCAGAAAAGTTTAAAAGTTAAAGAATCTTTAATTAGTGTCAAGTAGGCTTGGTACATGACTTTCTGGGAAAAAAAGAGAACTAATGGTTACTTTGTTTTCTGCAGTCAATGTTTTCAAATAAAAGCAGCCGTCCACTTTTTGCCTTTTGTTTCAGTCTCAATGCAATAATATTTAGATACTGTATATCGGCCAATATATCGATTATTGGCTTCCGGTGTTAAATAATTATCGGTTATCGTTATCGGCCAAAATGTACATATCGGTGCATCCCTAATCAGAATAGTAAATCACAATCCTTACAGTAAAAGAAGTGGGCAAACCGGTCTCCAAAAAGACCTACCTTTCCTTTCATGTTCTCCAGATCACTCCCTCCAAACTCAAACTCCAGGATTAAAAACAACTGCTCATCATCAAAGAAATCTGCCAGAATACACACATTCATGGACATGAAATCATAATTATACAACAAACAAATTTTCTTTAACACATGCTATTGCATTAATCCATCATTTTTAGATTTTCCTCTGACCTGGTCATCTAGACCTTCTAAGTATTGACTGACATAAGCATCGGAAGGTATTTATCTTACCAGGTCTGTCATTCTCAGATCCCTTCTGGCAGTCAAACTTATCCCAGGCTTTAAGCAAAGCTTTCGGGTACCGCCCGCGGACGCAATGAAGACTAAAAAATATATTTTTAAATAACATATCTTAGAAAACATTTCCATACACACACACACACATACTTTACACCACCTGATTTTACTTCAAACAAAATTTGCTGGAAAAGAAGCATACTTGTTGAGTCCGATGAAACCGTCTGTCCTATTGATTTCTTTTACGTTAAGGCTGCTCAGCTCTCTGGAAGAACATTGAAGATCAGTGTGTCTTCTAAACATTATCCGGTTTTACACTCTTTATTGCATTTGCGCTATGCCAGGGTCTTACTTGGAAATTATGATTTCATGGAGAATTTCACCAAATGTTTTCTGTTGTTCACCATTGACCTTCACGCTTCCCCCCACAGGGATGATCTATAGCGATTGTTTTTTTTTACAAAATGGTAAATTAGTGAACAAACACTGATACAAGATTTGTGTTGTGTCCAATATTATAGATACACATTGTGCAATTGTATATGATTCCATTTTGTGTACATACTTTGAGAGCAACCGTCTGGTTTGAGTCAATTTTGGTTGAGAAGACTTCACCGAATGTTCCTTCGCCAATCTTGGTGCAAACCTTCATTCGAGATGGAGGGATGCAGTCGCTGAAGGAAAGTGGGCCGTTCTGTTGACACTCCTGATATACTTTCTCTGCATCGCTGATGTCATCATCACATTGAGACTGAACCGCAGAAAATGAAGACGGAGTGAACATGGGAGAAGAGACAATTCCATTAAAATCCAATAGAGCAATATCAAATGACAGAAAGATACAAATGAAAAAAAGGGACAGAAAATCTTATTATGTACCAAGCATAAATCAATATCTGGGACAAATACAAAGCTATAAGCACTGTAAATTGTGTGTTTCTTGCAGGAAGTACACCTTCAAAACTAGTGTAAAGAAATGCCTTACCATGGAACTATTTATGGTGGACCGGACCAGGAGTGAAGGCGTAAATCTGGATAAAGGTGTGCAGACAGGGGAAGAAAACGGGTCAAGACTAGTGTCAGCTGTAAACCGAGAGCCTGGAGTCCTCAGATGAGCCAAACGTTGAGGGGTAGGAAATGCTGTGATAAACGTGAAGGAATACGAACACGCATGATTCAGGTGACTTTAATGCAAAAGTGCATTTTTTAAGTCCTTTAGTGTAAGAATCAAGTTAACTGTGTGTTTGTGTTCATGTTGTAACACACCAGTTTTCTTCTTATGCAGTGATAGTGATGCCTTTAATCGGCCCCAGTTGGTCGTGGTGAGTGTGTCAGGCGTGAGGTTGGCTAGGATGGAGGAGAGATTCATCTGGTCCATTCTGAGAGGCGTCACAGCCAGACCAATCCCACCATTGCCCTCCAGCCAGCCACATGCCGATTCCTGTATGTGTGCACAGAAACAAATGGAAAACCAGCTAAATCACTTTTCTGAACAACAATAACGCTTTGATTTTTCAGAACATATGACAGAAAAACAAAAACACACATTTACAGTGTTACATTACACAACTCCTTTATAAAAATCTTAACGTAAAAGTTAAAGAATATAGTATACAAGTGCCATTTTTTATTTGAAAGTAATTACAAATCTTGTAAAATGTTTAAAGCATTCCAGCCTGTATGACAACTCACCCCTGCGAAAGTTTCCGCCCCAGTAGACAACATGCTGCCCCATGAGCTCGAGTCTCCAGACGTTGCTTTAGTTCTTCCTTCTTTTTTCCTCCACTTCTCGTTGCGTTCTCCGGTAGCCCTTCTTGACCAGCGGCTGACGTTGAGTCCACTCATGCAGACTTTACGGCCGGTGCTCGTGGCCGCACCTGTGCGCTCTTTGGGCACAGCTGGTGGCCGTGTCTCACTCAGAGCCACAGGTGGCTGGAATGATGCAGACAGACGGCGAACAACTGTTTCGGTATCACCACAATTTACTGGACCTTTTAATGAAATATTGCAGTTCTCAGGCCCTTTCAAAATAGGAGAGGATGCATTATCCTTTTGGCAGGTGTGTGGAGAGTCAAAGCAAGGTGCTGCCTCCTGGTGGACAGAAATATACGCTCCTAAATCGAGACGTGGGATTCCAACAGTGAGGCAAGACAGTAAACACTCAGCCTTAAGACGGTCAACAAGGGGCTGGTTCGAGCATGTTAGTGAACTAGTTTGAGCTTCCGCATGTGAAGGGGAATTGAGAGATTTAGAGAGTGAGATATAAAGGGGTAGAAGAGATGGTTTGGGGGGTGAAGAACACCTGGATGATACAGCAGAATTGGTTTGTGTGCTCTGACTTGTTGCGAGCACGGAGAAATCCGAACTGTTTAAGGAAATCCTTTCGCCCTGTTTCCTATGACAGCTCTGGGATGAGAGTTTGTCTGAAATGTTTATTCTGTCAAGCACTATGACTGCATCCTCTGTCTGACACCTATACATTGAAACAGACAAGACGATGAATTTTTTTCAGAATGTCAGCTGATAAACATTATTTATAAATATAAATAATCTGCAATTTTACGTTTCAAACATATTTGGTGATGATACAGCGGCAAAAGTTCCAGACTGCAGTTTAAAGTGTGCCTAACTTTCTAATTTACCAGAAAGTTCTCTTAGCAAATAAGCAGGCATGACTCACCTCTCCTTGAGCTCCTTTGCTACAGACTCAAGGTGTGGCGCATATCCAGAGCCCGTGCTTGCCTGCGCAGATGAGCCACCCACACCTCCCTCTTTTCGCTGATCCTCAACTCCATCCCTAGCAGTCACCACAACAACAGATTCCTCTCCTCCCTCCTCTGTCACTCTCTCTCTTGTAGGTTTTGGGTGCTGTTGTCTTTTCCCACATGATGAGACCATACCAGGTGCGCTGATGTTTTTCGTGGGTTGCTGAAGATCATCAAAACTGAGGGAGGAGATCTCACTGATGGAGGGCTCCGGTAAGTGCAGCAGCTGTCTGCAGACCATGGACGGGGTGCTGGACAATAGAGGACGTTTAGCGATAAGATGCTGGTCATCGCTGTCGTTGAAAGAGACCTCACCCAGGGCTGTGCGTTTATAGGCGCTTTTGCGGTTCTTGTGAACGTCAGAGTTCTCAGTGCAGGACGGTTTCTTGCTCACAAGTCGCTTGTTTCGTGAAAACGATGGGAGAAAATCGTCAGAGGAATTTAGCGTGCGTTGAAGAGCGACAGACTGGGAGAAAAGAGATGATGGGGAGAAATGTGAACAAACAGTTTTATGGCAAACAGTCACCATTGTAACATGTAGAATATTGTCACTTACAACACGCTTGCGGGTGTGTTTCTGATCTTGGACAGGTGCTAGTGGTCTTTTGCGATGTGTGACAAACTGGCTCGTAAGAGGCGGGTCCAGCGCTCTCCCTACGCTATGATACAACAAACATTCTATTTTATTCTTACTGACAGACTCAAGAAAGATATTTTGAGTTCTTGACATCACTAGACTTACTCAGCACATTCTTGAGCAGATGTTTTTGGATGGATTTTCTTTATTATAAGAGAGTCGTCCTCATTTTCACTGCTGCTGAAAACTGACTGTATATTCTGTTTTAGCTTTTTTGTCATTTTAGTCTTCCTTGCTGAAGTCTTCACTGATGCTTTAGCATTCGTTTTCTTTCTGCATAAAGAAATGTGTAAGGACGAGAAAAGATTGTAGGAAAGACATGGTTGAACATTTGCTGCTGTTTTACTGCCTTAAAGGGACAATTCACCCAAAAATTCTATCATTTACTCACCATCTTGATAGTCATACAAGTTTGAAATTTTTTTCTTCCGCAGAACACAAAAGAAGATATTTTGAAGAAAGCTGGTAATCGAACAGCACTGGTCCCCATTCACTTCTATTGTTTGGACACAAAAAGTGAATGAGAGCCAGTTACTAACATTCTTCAAAACATTTTTTGTGTTCTGCAGAAGAAAGCAAGTCATAAAGGTTTGAAATGACAAGAGGGTGAGTAAATGATGCAGAATTTTCATTTTTGGGTGAACTATCACTTTACATAAGGCAGAAGATGCATGTACCACAAACATGTATAGGCTACACTGTTTAATGCAACACGGAAACAATGCATTTACAATGAAAAATCATTATTATAATTAAACTTCTGTATATTCCTGAATATTTGAATTTAAAACTTCCCTGACCTAAATGATGAAGGCGGTTCATTGTTTTCCTCATCACTTTCTTTCAGGGCGGTCATGGCCTTGCTTTTAGCTGGACGTGGGGCTACAATTCTCATTCTGCACGAAAAAGAGAAAGGGAGGAGATATTAGCATCAATAACATTGTAACATGAAGTTGGCAAGGTTGTGTGATGTACCGTTTCTTGGGTTGTGTGGTCTCTGGAATGGACTGATCTGATGAAGGTGTGCTTGAAAAAGAGAAAGCCGCTTTTCTTAGATCAGGTGAGAGCCAAGGGTCAACTTTACACATACGTTTACTGTATGTCCTCATATATATTGGCTCATTTTTTCCTCTGGTGTCCATCTTGGGTCTGTACTACCCAGCAAATGGAAATAAAGAAAATAAAAACAATGTCCAGTCCACAGCCACTGAAAAAAAAGTTAATATCATCTGTAAATAATATTGTCAATGACGCATCAATCCTTACATTTATTCATTTGGCAGACGCTTTTATCTAAAGCGACTTAAAAGCAGGAGAGCATATAACATTTTGTCAACACGCTAAACAGTACCGTTAGTTTACAAGGCCATGCTACTAGAAGGATTAAAGCTGGTTTAAGCAAGGGAGAGAATGAACAACATGTAAGATTTTTTTTATTAGACACAAAACAGACAGTTATTGGTTAGTCAAATACATGCATATGTTTTGATTGTTGTTTTTTGTTATTACAACAGTCCTGACCTCTTCTTTAATTTATACACACTTTTGATTTTACTAAACCTAAAAATGACAGATTTTGACTGAGTACAAAAATGTTTTAGACACACTCACATTATTGTATTTTGTTTGTATAAGGTTGACTGAACAAACATATAAAACTCATTCACCCATGTTTTTCTGGATTTATTATATTACTTTTCAATAACGGGTTAAAACAGCATTAGGCAATGCATGTAATATCATGAATCTTAAATGCCTTGCAATTACCTAGTCGATAAACCACTGGTATTAATATAAATCAAATCACCCATGCAAATACAACGAAATTCAAGTTTTACAGACACCCGTTAAATGCACTTCTACGAAATTTACTAAACACATGAGAATGAAATTACCTTGAGATGGTGTAATCGACATGCAGATCCGCTACTTGACCTTAAAACTGATCAACAGATAAAAATACTACAAAAGCAAAGTATTTTATAGTATGAACCAACACTATAAACAAGTTAAAATGAAACAATGAACAGCACTAAGCGCCATGACGATAAACCGCTCCACGTTCAAACTGAGAAGAGTCGCTGATTGGCCGTTGATGGAAGACGTCCCTAAAGGTTGTTTGCAATCACGTGGTTTTTATGACGAGGGAGGCGCGGCTGGAGGAGAGGCTACTTGCTGCAAGTGGTGCACGCTGCAGAGCAAATGGGTTTTTATTTTTTGAAGTGGAGCTCCTAAGTCTACATTTAAAAGGAATAAACGAGATGAGACAAGCTAATAGGTGATCATTTTATTTATTTTTTATCACACCTGTAAGGGCAAAGCAAAAACCATATCAGCGTTTTTTTACATTAATGAATTATATATGTCATATATTATATGATTCACAAATAGCGTTAATATGGTTAATATTTGTTAATAAAAGCGTTAATACTTGTAAAAATCACTTGCTGCCCTCCAGCCGGAACGATTTTGCGGACTGAATTTAAAAGGAATGCCTGCTGGAAAATCCAGCTACCAGCTCAAGCTGGTAACTGGTTCAAGCTGGTTATGAGCTGGTCAAAGCTGGTTGTAGCTGGTTGACCAGCTTGGCCGAGCTGGTGGGGACCTGGCCGAGCTGGTGGGGACCTAGCTGGGCTGGGGAATCATATGAAGTTGTTTTGATAGTTGGAAACAAGCTACATTTTTTAAGATCCACAATCTAAAAATCTTTAATACTTCTTGAATCACAGGCATGAAAACTTTGGGGGGGGGTGCTTTTTCCCATTTTTGAACTGTCAAATTGGCATATAATTTTGCTTAAGGATTGCTGAAGTATATTAATTATGCTGTGTTTTATTTATTCATATGTTACCATTATTTTTTGATCGTATGTAAAGCTGCTTTGCAACAATGAAAATTGTGAAAAGTGCTATATGAATAAAATAAAATTAACTGTTTTTAATAAACAAGTGTTAAAGCAACTTTGATAACTTTGATCAAATTGTTTTAAATGCTTTATTAAAATTGCTTTATTCTATCATGATAAGCAAGCACCTGTACTGTACAGTATCCCATACTTACATTGGAATGTCTTCACAGTTACTATGAAAAATAAGCCAAATCACTAATTGACCAGTGTGAATTTTCTAAATTCCTCAAAACAATGAACAATTTTCTAAGTCTGACTATCAATATTATAAGTAACTCGAGACAAGACATTGTTATACTCCACGTAGACTGTAAATCATTAAAAAAACGATGTGAAATGTAAACGTTATTGTGCTTTTTATTCAAAGAAGCTCCCTTTTGTTAATGTCTTGTCCTCTCCAATATGGCAGCATTGTTGAACCCATAACAGCAACAGGCCAAAGCCTTCAATGCGGTGTCTATTTATGTCTGTGACTGCATGTACACTTTGCTAACAGACTTCTGAAATGACCCTTTGTCAAGAGAGAAATCATAAAAAATGTTATCCTTTTCCCAAAGTGCCCGGCGACGGCACAAAAACACAGTTTTAAATTTGACCAAAATGTGCTTGGAAAAGTCCTTGAATTTGGTGTTGATGAAAGTGTGGGAACCCTGGTTTGTGAAACATGAAAATGCGCAGCTGCTAAATCAGGCTAACTTGATGTTGCTATGTTGCTAAAATGTTCTGTCAGTTTAAAAACATTTGCTTCATGTATACATCTTACAGTTTAAATATTGAAGTAATCAAGTCATTTTAAAGGTTATGAATCAAGAAATACCTGAGTAAAAAACCGTTTTAGACTGAAAAGAAACATATAAAAAGTGCTTACAATCATCTTTTTTTTCAGAAACTAGCAAAGAAATTGAACAATTTCTGGCAACTGGCAAAAGAATTTAAAGAGGCTAAAGAAAATGCTGTATGTAACATTAAAACGGATTGGCTCCATTAAAAAATGAAGAGTTCAGATGCAAAATCAAAGTCCATCAGACGACTTTTTGTTTTTATCAGGCTCCTACGTTTATTATTATTATACACTTACTATATAACTATATATATATTATACACTCAGGTTACTGAATTTACCAGCGTCTGACAGTTATAAAAATAAATATAATGTTTGACTTGATTTTCCAGGAAACAAGCCATCTTCAGCCTCCATGCAGGCCCTTCCAGTGACAACTGGTAAGATTTTGTGCATAATAATAATAATAATTACAAGAAGAAGAATAAATAAATATAAACCATTCATGGTAATAATATATTATTAATTTTTAAAGCACCACACTCATGTTATGTATTGTATACCGGTGTCATTGTACACACAAATATAATAATGTTTGTGACTTGATTTTCCAGGAAGCAACACATCTCCAGCCTCCATTCCAGACCTTCCAGTGACATCTGGTACGATTTTATGCATTAAATAATAGAATTGCAGAATTGTTTTGCAAGTATGGAATATCAGCGCATTTGTTTGATTCTATGCAGAGAGCAGCCCCCCCTTCAGAAAAAATAAAAAACCCTCAAACAGCAGTTGGTAAGATCCTAATGATATGATCTTTGCAGAACATTTTTATTTAATCAGTCACAATTAATATTATTAGTATTATCCATATGTTTAATCTGGCCCCTCTCTTAAAACTCCAACTCCCTAACTTTACACCCTTTCCCACAGAGAACAGTTCTGCTGTTGTTACCTATCAAATCGCTGAACAAATTTTTTGAAATCCAAGAGGTACGTGTTTATTGAATTCAATAGTATTTCTGTTGGGCATTTTTGGAAATAATGTACAAAAACACCAGAACATTATTTTGGCTAACAATACTAATTAATTGTAAAACATTACACCATATAAAAGTGTGGTCTACTTCTATGCACTTCTGTACATAACAGCAACAAAAATATTACACTGACTGAAATTTTAAAAACTGTTGACTAGCTCTTTAACCCTACTCCAAGGGGACCCATTGCCCTGCAAATGTTATTTCCAACATGTGGCCTGCAATTCTTTTCAAGTAATCCTGAAGCACATGAGCTGGTTCATGTGTGTTTGATTAATGTTGTAAGAAAACTCTGCAGGACAGTGTGTCCCTAGGATCAGGACGGAAGATATTACTTTCTTTGAGTTATTGCTTATACATCAAGAATAAAAGACTACAATTCTTTTACATTTCTTGACTACTGTTGAATGTTCTTCCATACAGGTTGATATTGGTGAAGGTGTTGCAATACACATTGAAAAATGGAAGAAGATTCAGGCTAATTTAAAGGACAGCTTGTTTGTAAAAGAACTGGCAGTGTGCATTTGGGGAACAAGCACACTGGCCAACCGTAGCCTGGAAGGAAAAAGTTGCCCCACCACAAAAACAGATCCTAGGCCCCCTCTGACACCTCACAAATATAGAGCAATTAAAGGTAAGTGAAATGTGAACTGCACTGAAAATAAATGATACTTTGGACAAACTTTACTCTAAATTACTCCAATTACTCTAATTTGTTACAGCCATGCTACAGTTTTTCTCAAATTATATTAAGGATTTGGTTTAGACCTTTACTTTAATATGAGCCAAAATTTTGACATTGACACAAAGCAAAATAAAATAAAATAAATTACTTTATTGGGTCAACACAATTTATTTGGCTTAAGTTAAATTAAACTGTAACTTCATGTCTCTTATTGTCAAGAGAAACTTATAATAAGTTTCCCTTCTAAACAAATGCATAACTCTTCATAACAATGGTAACCTCTTAAATCCACAATTAACAAAAAACTCATTAAAATACCAACTGAACTTAATAGTAAACATTAATAATCTCCTCCTGTTCTCATCTTGATTTATATGCATAAAATAGCACTTATTTTGACATTACTCTCATTTACCACTCCATTGCAGAGCATGCTGGGAACTGAAAATCTTCCATCTCATAAGTAATTTCAGGAAAACGAATAAAATAATCCACTAAAGCCATAAAAGTGTCAGTGTCATTATAGGATCAGTATTGACCAAATACAGTAACCATTTACCTTGATAGTGGTTTACCCTCAATTACCCATGCACTCCATTTCGCATCATCCTCCACTCTCCTCACCTATCTCCAGTCTTCAATCACCAACAGCTGCACGTCTTCATCAACCTCTTCTTACTCTCTACAGTACATTGCTCCCTCTGTTGTCTGGTTATGTTGTAGTGTATATACTCTTGTTTTTGTAATTGTTAATAAAAACTCTGTTTTGGATTATTCGTCAATGCCTTCTGTGAAGTTAGTTCTATGACAGCTAATACAGCAAACAAAATAATTGGTTCTTAGTAGATGTTTCTATGCGACAACTTTTATTATTTTATGTAACCTGTTAAATGTTTTTAGCTGTGCAATTGATTGATCTGTTGTATGTCCTTTCTCCTAGGTTGCTTTCAAAAGTGGCTAGAAGGCAAAGATTTGGAGGAAGCAGAGCTGAAAGCCAGAGCGGGAAAACTTGGGCGATATTTAACAGAACAAATTCAAGATATCAACAAAAAATAAATCAAAAAAGTGAATTTGCATATATGTAAGCTGCTGAAAACTGATAAGTATTTGTATTTCAGTTAGGTTATTACTGCCAATTATTAAGTAATTTATCTCATATTAAGGTTACACACACAAAAAAAGTGTTTTTAATGATATATTATAAATAAACTGAATTCTCCTGAATGTCTGTGTTTGTTTTACATTTTTAAAGCAGAACTGGCCTATGACATGTATTGTAACCGGAAGCTGTTGTTATTAAACAATTGTTAATTATTCATCAATATTTAGCTTCTGAAAAAAAATGAATTGAATTTAACATTGAAAAAGCTGGAATGCAGCTACCAGCATAAGCTGGATTTGGGTGGTCTAACCAGCTATAGCTACCAGCTACCATGTTCCAAAACACAGCTTGAGCTGGTCTAGCTGGTCTAACTGGTTGTTCCAGTAGGGAAACTGCATTTGCAAATGCGTTTTCTATTTGTTCGTGTCAAAATTGTGACATAATTCAAACGCAAATGCAAACCGTTTGCATGTGCATTTACGCGAACGTATACAATGTCTGCCAAATTTCAAAAGGAAAAGCAAAGTCTATTTGCAAATGAATTACCTGTGTCTTACGAGTTACGACCCTGCCATATTTAAATCGAAATAGCAATTCCCCATATGCTATTTCATCCTCTGGCGGTCGCATATTAAGCCTGCCAAAACTCAAATGAAATCGCAAATCCTTTGCATTTGCGTTTCCCCTGACTTGTACAGAAACCTGTCAATCAATGGCAGGGGTGGGCTTATTCAACGGGGCGTGTTTGTATCGGGAAGTGACATCATTCACCGTCGACTGGAACTTAAACAGTAGGAAAGTGATACAGCTAAACACATTAGGAGTTAAGTTAACGCTTGCTGTTTTGTAAACTATTACAACTGCACTCACGGCGTTGAAAACAGCGCAGTTTTCAGTTTTTTTGTTTTTGTTTGGAAATAACTCGCGTTGGAACTCTGGGCTCAGAGCGGCATCACTTAGCATGTGAAACTTCGGGATGGATATCATCACCTTCTGCAACATTCCTCTACACGTTTGTTTGTTTGTTTGTGGTATTCGTTTTCACAGTACTCCGAAGTCAAAGCGAGGACATGACATTTATTGACAACACTGTGACCGTGTGATGCATCATGATACTGTTGTAAACCATAACAAAACATGTTCACTTTGTATGAATAAGCAGCATCCTGCATTATCATTGTTGTTCATTATGCATATAACAAGTTAATAAATGACAAATGTACGTAAATTCTACATCTTTTTATTTGTGTATCATAACATAGTGAGACAAAGACAAACGTGCTCCAGTGTTTTAGTGAGTTTGCTGGACGCAGCAGGCACGTGCAGAGGGGGGGCTTGAGCCCAGGCCCATTTTCTTCCTCGAGAGAAAGTGCCACTTTTCTGGGATTTGTTTTATAAATTGATATATGAATGTGCACGCGTATGTGTTTCTGTTTGCGCACGGCTTTCCTTGTCAAACAATTAGAAAATGTCAGTTCAGGTCGGGAAATGTTGAGAGTTCCGATGCCTTTCTCCCATCCGCGTCAGGCGCAGCACAGCTGTGTGTGTAGCACGTTTGGCACATCAGGCAGAGAGCCACAGAAGTGAAGACCTCCCTCCTTTCCAGTAGCATTTTGGTGGAGAAGGTGCTCGTTGCAGAGCCAAGGGGGTGGAGCAAAGCTCCAGCTCCCCCTCGTGGGACCTAGTGGGCGGAGCTTGAGCGACTCCGTGTACAAGCCATCGGAACTTACACAATTTGCATCGCACGGTAAGAAAAACGTCCACTAAAGATAAACTTAACATTGAGACATGCATCATTTTTTTCCATAGATCTATTGCTGTCTCGACATTGCTAATTATTTTTCACTTCCTGACATATTAATCGGGAGTAGGTTAACTTTAGCGTTAAAGCGTCATCCCATCCCCAATGCTACATTTAGCATGTGTAACGTTAGTGTGTGCATTTTGAATTATAGTTTTTATGTATTGATTTATTTTAATGTTTGTTTAACCTGCACAGATGCAACATGATCCTCTGCTGTCTATTGAGAGATGCACAGTGTGCTGCATAAAACACCACTGTGCCTACTGTAAATTGATTTTTAACCATTTACACAAGCTCCAAAATCATGTAGCTAATCACATGCAAAATTCGGTTCAACAAGAAGGTACATGTGTGAATGATTTAATTATACTACCTTCTTCTTATAATACTTAATAAAAACATATTGATAACATTTTCTTGTGTTGTGAAACCTTTGAGAAGTCGGAATCTCAGGGGTTCAAATACTTGTTGTTGTTGTTATAGACTATGCATTACTGTACATTACATTACATTTAGTTTAAATCATTGTAAAATTCATGAATAACTATATAAATACCGTAGACTCTTTTAGCTTAGAGGAAGGCATTTCACCACAAGGCATTTCTTCCTAGGCAATGCACTATAAACACTGTTGTAAACAAGCCAATTGTGCTAATTTATTCTTTTTACATTTTAGATTTGACCATCATCAAGTCTGGTCTAAACTGCAGACCATCACCACATTTTCACTGCTGCTATTGAACTTCAACAGTAATCAGACAGGCTGGTATTATTAAAGATTTTAAAACCTTTAAAAACATCCGGACAGCCTCCATTGCCAGCAGCCACCACCATCCCTATAGCATCAGCAGCACCACCTCCATCAACAGCATCTGCAGCACCACCTCCAAAAAGATTACGTGTCCGGCAACAAATCAGGGTGACTTGCACACACTTTGGAATTCAGATATATCAAAGGAACTTGCTGGTTCATATTAACAGAAGACACTGGCAAAAAGTAACTGAAATTTCAGCAAAACAACACCTGTAATGTAAATACATTAAAACCAGAAATGGCATCTGAATTCACTCTAATAATATGCACATGTTTGGAGTTTATACTAACACAAATGAATGTCTGTGTTCTTATGAAAACCAACTTGTTTTATTCTGTATTTATTTTTAAATGAACTAGCTACAAAATTATTTTTTTACAGGTGTGAGGAGTGATGGAACAATACTTCTGTGATTTCATGAACTGAACTGTGTCATGCATTATTAGGATTATATAGGAAGGGGACGTTCTCTTTAAAACCATAACATTTTTATTGCAATATGATGAATTTTGTCTTTATTTGGATTTGAATGCCCATATTGTTATTTAATCTGTGTATTGTTTTGTTGTATTTCTTTAGAAAATTGGTGAATTCCATTTCTCCAGGCCATTGGAACATGTCTGTACTGACAGATTTTGAGGTACAGCTTTTTAAATTCTTTGCATGTACCTCTTTAATATCTGTAGTGGAGAGTTATGAAAGAATACAGTACATATTTTTTAACAAAACTATGAGCAAACATAAAGGTTTGCCTAAACATTGAACAAAAAGTCATTACCAGACTTGGCAGCTACATTCTGTATTTATTTGTGCATCACTTCAGTTGGTAGGAATTGATTGTGGGGTATTCATGTTGTATAATTGCTGTACAGTTGTCTTGTTGTGTGCCAACCACAAACATTTCTTAATATAGTTTTGGTTTTATATTTCTGTAGGCTCTCTGTTATGCTCTCAAGGCCATTTGGTTTTGCTTTGGTAAGTTTGCATCTATTTATGGTTATTTGTTAAGCATGAAGGACTGAGAACACCATCAAAATAATAAAAAAATGATTCAGATTTTCAGTTGCTATCTTTAATCAGTCTGACATACAATCAAAAAGTGGTAATGCTATCAGTTAATTCAGGCATTTCCTCTGACAAGGTATGATATTGATAACTATATTTTTGGTTAAAACCTCCATAATGTGCATTTCCAGTATGCATGCAGTATATAAAAATAAAATAATGCACGCCTAAAATATTGTAATGTCTGTCACTTTCTTACATTATTATTGGAATTTCTTATATTGCACAAAGGACTCAGCGGTCATGAGAAATATTCATCTGGCCTGTGAGTGGGTGGAGGAGAACCAACGCCACTTTGCTGGGAAGATTGAACTGCCAAAGATTTTAAGAATGAAGGAGGATGATCACAATGTGTGACTTATTTATAAACACATTATATGAAGGTGACATAGACGAAGAAGAAATCCGGGCTCCTTTCTTATTCTCTTTTCAGAGACGAGAGGACATGGAATTTGCAGGAAATACGAGACAAAAGAAATATCCGTGTGTCTTGTTTCTTCAACCCTGACTTGTGAATATTGTGGGATGTTGTAAATATTGTATGTAAATATCATTTTGTTTTTGTAAAATAACATTAATATTCTGTGTGAAAATAAGTGTTGTGTTCTTGAAATATATTTATATATTTTGTATTATATTAGATTTATTAGATTTTATGTACATATGCACAATTTGCTAAGTAAGGTTAATAGAAACAAATAGCTCAAGCTCCGCCCACTAGGTCCAGCTAGGGGGAGCTGGAGCTTTGCTCCACCCCCTTGGCTCTGCAGCGAGTACCTCTTGAATAGTCTAGAAATGGTAGGCAACCCCCTAGGCCTACAGTAATGGTTTAACCCTACCGCTCAGCAGCCAATAGGAACTCATCACGCTTACACGTTCAAACGGCCGGATGGCTCAAAAACACGTGAAATTGACGTCTGACGTCACGCGTCGAGAACGCGTTGTTTGCGCGTAGAATGCGTGTTGTTTACGCTACCGCTCAGCAGTCAATAGGAACTCATCACGCTTACACGTTCAAACTGGTCAAGTGGCCGGATGGCTCAAAAACACGCGAAATTGACGTCTGACGTCACGCGTCGAGAACGCGTTGTTTGCGCGTAGAATACGTGTTGTTTGCGCGTACAATACATGTTGTTTACGCGTAAACTACACGCAAACAACACGTATTCTACGTGCAAACAACGCGTTCTCGACGCGTTGTTGACGTGTTAAAATTCGCGCGTTTTTGACCCCCCTGGCTTTCCATAACGCGCGGTGGTGATCACGTGGTGTATGCGTGTGTGTGTGTGTGTTCATGTTTGTATATCCCGGTGGGGACCTAAACCTGAATACACACCAACACATGGGGACTCGTGTCACCGTGGGGACCAAAATTGAGGTCCCCACGGGCAAAAATGCTTATAAATTGTACAGAATAATATTTTTTACAAATCTAAAAATGCAAAAAGTGTTCTATGATCTTTAGGTTTAGGGATAGGGGATAGAATATACAGTTTGTACAGTATAAAAAACATTACGCCTATGGACTGTCCCCACGGGGATAGTCAACCAAAGTCTGTGTGTGTGTGTGTGTGTGTGTGTGTGGTCAAAAACATTCAAATCTACTGTACATTAAAACCACACTTTGCGCCCTTTCTGCTCCTGATGCAGATCGTAATCTTTTGCAGGTAAATGTTTCATCTTGTCTTGCCTGGATATTTGGTGCAAACTTGCGAACGCCCCAAAGAACACCTGAACGCCTCCCTTTCAAAAATCTTGCTTCCATAGCCCCCCTGACGTTTTCTGAACGCCCACTGGGGGGGGCGGTACCGCCGCCGTTGAGAAACCCTGTTAGTGTGTTTCTATCTGATACTTTCAAAAAGTCTGCAAGTGTTGTCTAGTTTAAAAAAATCTGTTCAGATTTTTTCTGTTCAGAATTCTTGTAGTGTATTCCAGCCATAAGGTTTGACAGAAATTTGAGCTCACCTGGATGTTGTTTAAGTACGTTAAACCTCGTTAAGCGTTTTAGAAAGTCAACAGGTGTCATCCCAACCGCAGATTCGGAAGATTCAGATCAGAAGATCAGAGGAGCTTTATTACCAAGTATGTTTACACACACAAGGAATTTGACTTGGCGACAGGAGCTTAGTGCAGAAGAAAGTGTACACGTGGTGCAAACATAGTGAAAATAGAAAATATGAGAAATTAAATAAAAACAATAATGCACTATATACAAAAAGTGAAAAAATATAGACAAAAAACAACATATCATTTTTGATGTCAGTAATTACACCTAAAACTGCCCGCTGGCTCTAATGTCACTTTAGTGGTAACACAGGATATTATTAGTTTTGGTTACATTTCATAACGGGCAATCGTTGGTCTGATGAATCTATTTGTTCCCAGAAACACCACCACTGGTCCCAGTTTGGAAACAAAATTCCAGGTCCTGTTAATATACACTGAGAGACTGAAATCTACACAACGGTTTTGTTGGTGATGTGAAAAACTGTGGGTAAATCAGACATTCCAGATCATATCATTCCCCATTTTCATGTATTTATCGCAGGTTTCAAATGTTATAGTTTTCATGATAAATAAACAAACGGTAGTCTCCCGGCCAAAATGACCCAGCACCAGAAATAATATCAAAACACTTCAAAACAGCCTCCATTATTCGCAAACGGTGGATAAAACCTTGAAAAATGATATATGAGCCCGCCAAATCACAGACATGCCGATTACAATTATTACAAATGACTAGAGGTCCCCAGGTAATACTATCAGGGCATATCAAGCGATCTCTAATAAAGCATTTTGTTAGAGAATATTTTGCGATCTTTAACGGCATGATGCTTACACTCGCTCTATCTGGTTCCATGCAGCTTGTGTTCAGTACTGTCATGCGCGAACCAGTGGGCAGGGCTTGAGAAGTAGGCGTTGATATTCTTCTGTGGAGGCGGTGTTCAACCTATCATAGATGGGTGCATTCCAGGACCTGCTGTTCGCTGAGCCTTGTGTCAATAACAGTTGTTATTTCAGTAACAAGGGCGTTTTCAGGTCTGACACTTACAGGATGTTCGCTTGAATACGATTCCCTCTTATATAACAAAAGCTCGGGTTAAAATTGTGGTCCTAGTTCACTGCACCTTTAACATCTGTTTGCTAGTGTATGTGCCGGGGTAATTATACATTATTAATATGTGTCCATGCTGGACAAAGATTGTGTTACTCTACGTACACATGCGGACACGTCCACACATGAAACATTAATTACATTTCTTTAAATGTTACAGACAGAGACTCTTAGTGGAAAGAACAGAGTGGACAATAAAAAAAAGTGACCGATACACAAAGTAACTGTAAAATCACATGTAATATCACATCCTCATTCGCCAACAAATACAAGATTTGCAAAATTAAATAATCTTATATCATATAAATACCCAATAACTGATATTAAATGAATAGTTTGCCCAAAAATGGAGAACAAAGAAACAGCATGAAGGTGAGTAATTGATTGTCTGCATGTTTTATTATTAGGTGAACTGCTCCTTCACGCTGAATGTCAGTTTGCCAACAAATTCAGTATTAATGGAATCATTGTAAAAAAAAATATATTTGCAACCAGTGGGTTTTTAACACATTTACCCACAATATAATCACTCAATTGTGTCTTTAAGACCTCTATGAGGCCTTGGCCATGACAAGGATGCTCATGAGAAAGACCATGATGAAAAACACCCACATGAAGAATCTGTCCATCACCTTGGCAATCTTCTTCCACTCGGCTCCTTTCGCCTGATGCGCCCTCTGCTCTCTAAAACAGTTGGAAATGTACTCGATGTTTCGCACCACTTTCTGATGTTGCCCGCAGATACATATTGTGGTCTTATTGTAGTTGTCCGCTCCATAGGTTTTACCATAGCCGTCATGGGGATATCCAACTCCACTGAGATATCCATTGGCGTCATCGTAAGAATATCCCTTGAGTTTTTCCGGAATGGAAAGTTCGCTTTCTTTCAGCTTTTCCTGATTTGTCAGCGGGTGTTTCTCGCTTTCGTCTCGACCAATGTAGTGTATGTATTTATTCTGATGGCTTTTTGGTCTGACAGGAGAATTTGATTGGGTCCTCCGTTGATGTTTTTGCCTGTGATAGTCACCGTTGCTGTGATGGTATCCATTTCCGTGGAGATTATTCTCATGCCTGTGATGATTGTAGCCATTAAACGGACCGTGGTTTCTTCTGTTGTGATGACAGTCACCGCAAAACTCTTTGTCAAAGTACCCATCTCTCTCCAGGCTAGCCAGAGGGTCTTCGGAGAGCAACAGGCCTCGCTCGCTTTCAGGTGTGGTGCAGTTCTCCCCTACCTCATACACAAAGAAGATTTTTGACATGTAGTCGATGATGAGGACTTTGGCCCAGTGGGGCACAGGTTTCGCTTCTGCTCCACAGAAATGTATGTTCATGATGAAGATGGTCAAGGATGTAGAGGCTGTTATCATGGTCATTGTTGCAATGTAGTATTTACCTATGAGAACGATACGAAGAAGGTTATGACATCATTCATACACTCAATGTTTAGGATTCATAGAAATAAATAAATAATAATAATGCAAGGCTATATAAAATAATCTAATATAATATAATAATATTATTATGTAAAATATTTTAGTAATAGAAATGTCTTCTAGAAATAACTACTAATGGCTGTATCCAAAATGACAGCGATAAGAGCAACAAATAAACTGAAATCGAGATCAACCAAATACTTCCAAAAACTGGATATCACTGTAAACTCACCAATAAGTGGAACGCTTTCTGAAGGAGGCATGCTCTCCGCCACCATCATCTGAAACACGGTCAGAGCCAGCAGCACCGTCACCCCCAGTGAGACCTTCTCCCCAGAATCAGCGGGCAGGTAGAAGCCCAGTGGGGCCAGGAAAGAGATGAGGAAGCACGGCAGGAGCAGATTGAAGATGTAGAAGGAGGAACGGCGCTTCAGAAGAAGCGTGTATGTGATGTCGGGGTATGGGTCAGAGCAGCAGCCGTACATGATGACGTTCTTGACCGCTGGCATCCCGTGACACTCCCATTCCACGTTCTCCACAAAGTCGGAGAGGTCACCGCTCTCCATTCCCATACTAATGTCCACCTGGGGTTACGGTGGAGAAGACTGGATTTTTAGTACAACTGAGAGTCATTTACATTAAGTCATTTCTTGAAACATTTCGTTTTTAAATCATTTTGGGTTTTTTTTGGCTTTTAGAGACCAATTCATTGCTCAATGTACAATATAATATTAACGGATATGTAACTTCTCTATGTTGTTCTCTGTGTGTCCACCTTTCAAGTGCATATACCTGGTTGCCATTATATGTCCAGGAGCCAAAGGTGAGGTTACACTGCTGATAGTCAAAGGGGAAATAAGAGACGTCCACCTTACAGGAGCTCTTGGTAATGGCAGGGGAGTCCCAGGTGATCTCACCATTATATCTCAACACCACATTAGTTTCTGGAGGCCCTGAGGAGTCCTCCTCATCCGCGCTGAGAAAGAATGTAATGTTAGAATACGTATGTGCCTTCTTGTTTTATGCAGTGTACCCATAGCAAGGTTGGCACCTTGACCTATACTGATTACAGGAATGTTACAGTTATGTTACAGGAATGTACAGGAAATCAATGTGTGTGTACATCAGCTTAGAAATGTGCACATCATGTTTTACTTGTTATACAGGACGATGTCTGGTCTCCACACGAGGCTGCTGGGTATTCGAATGACCTCAAGTCCATCATACTCATCTTTGTCCCAGCTCAGGTATGCATCGTGCCAGATCTGACGCACCCACAGGTATGTGGTCAACACCTGGTTCTTCTCATCCTATCAGTGTCACATAACAACGGCAAATTTTATAAACAATCCAGCTATATGCAAGCTATATGCACATTTGTGAATTCAAATCGAGGTGTTGGTCAGCCAGTGTGGTCATTTTTATCTATTTGACAACTATATGGGTCAAATGGTATGTTACACTGTAAAAAATGATTCTGGAGGGTGTTAAATACAACCCATTAAAATCAGTTAAACAGAGGTGGACGAAGTACACAACTTCCTTACTTGAGTGAAAGTACAGATACTACTGGTCAAATATTACTCCACTACAAGTAAAAGTTGTAAAGACAGATTCTTACTTGAGTAAAAGTACAGAAGTACGTGCTTTTAAAAGTACTCAAGTATTAAAAGTAAATTTCCTTTATGTCAGTTGTGCATTGTTTTATTGTCGTATACCTTGTGCCTCTGAAGCACCCTACTGAATACACCGAGTAGCTCACAGAATCAGTGGTATTAAAGGAGTAGTTCACTTCAAAATTTGCCCCCATTGACTTTCCATAGTAGTTTTTATTCCTACTATGGAAAGTCAATGAGGGCAAATTTTGCAGTGAGCAACTCCTTTAAGAGCTTTATATGTTTAGCACACATATGTTTAGTTTAGATATAATCCTGTATGATCATTTAGCCTAATTATCCTCATTAGCCCCCTAGGCCTATATGTATTTATGAGCAGTGTTCTTTTATTTTGTATATTCCCTTTACCAGTTTTAGCAGCAATTTACCAGTAAGTAGTAAGGTTCTTGTAAATAGTAAAGTGTAGAAGCCATGTGTTTGTTGGACTTATTACCATAATTTAACTACAAACATAAACTATAGCTAGTATAATAATGAATATAATGAAACTATGGTATGTTTAGTTGCTGTGGTTTTACTAAAGATTATTAATTGGAGTAGGGTTCCTATATTTAGAAAATGGTAAATTTGTGGATACTGTGGTTTTAATGCAAATACCATCCCTGCAGAAAAAAAAACAATGAATTTTTTAATTAGAATGAGATTTTTAAATTAAATTCCTCTTTGTAGTGTGTTTTGGGTTTTATCCCAATAGGATTTACCATCCCAGAAATAGAATCCATCACATACAAGTAGACAACAAGTATCCATAGTACAATTCCCATTATAACCATTAAATCCATTACATTTTATGTTGTATTTTGGGCAGGGTTCTATTGTTTTTATTTCAAGAGGAATACTTCAACTATAGTTACTTCAGTAAAAACATCATTCATTTTCCAAATCGCTTTAAATGATAAAGCAGCAGATCAGAAGTTAACACGCACGTGTAGCTCAAGGTGTATGTGATGCTTATTTACCGTTTAGCCGTTATGCCGATCATTTTCATGACAATGTTTCAACGATCTTTGACTGATCGTAACCCACAGATGATTACACCACACTTTAACATGTGCCTTTGTCCTCTTTTAATGTTCTATTTGCCTTTTCAGAGCGCTATCAACGATGTAGCAGCGCCTACGTTTACATTAGTTTAGCGGGGAAGATCCCAGAGTTGCCAGATTTGCGTTAAAAAAATCTGCCAAATGGCCATTCAAAGCTTGCCGGAAAACCGCGAGTTTAGAAAAACTGAAATACTTGGCAACAGAAAAAGGTCCTGGCAGATCGCAAGCCAGATAAATTGCGCACACAGGAAACCCCGCTGCATAGAAACCATTTTCTACTTTTGGACCTTTTTATAAATGTAGTGGAGTAAAAAGTATGATATTTGTCTTTCAAATGTAGTCAAGTTAAAGTACAAGTACTCAGAAAAAAGAATACTCAAGTAAAGTACAGATACTCAAAAAGTGTACTTAAGTACAGTACTCAGGCAAATTTACTTCGTTACTGTCCACCTCTGCAGTTAAATTTTACCTAAAAATATTGGTCAGCGAATAAAATATATAATAATGGCTACATTCTACCTACACTACCTACTTTTTATGAGTAATAAAGGCAACTTAAAAAAACAAGGTAGAATTTACCCGAAAATATTAGCTATGACACTGCGGAGTGCACGCGCATGTATCAACACTCCGGCGGGAAATTAGGAATCATGAGACGCATCCTCTTCAGATTCGCTGACAGGATTTGTGGAGCAGCCGGTAAGTTTTTGTTCAACTTCTTTATATCATCATGAATGCAAAAGTTGACTTACTTAAATGTAAGCTCTACCGTTAGCCTATATTCTCCTTTGGGTTAAAAGAAGTTACGCTGTTTTGTTATCAGTACAAGTGAGGCGAGTCGCAGATGGTGAATATCGTGGATTTGTCACGGAGACAGCCCTCACAACATAAGAGGATATGTGAATAATGTTTATTTAACTAATGTAAAAATTGACATGCATTTTGTTTTTATTTTTAATAGGAGAATTTGACAGGCAAACAAAGTGAAAGTGCTGGTGATGCATAATCCCACAGCTGAGCAGGATTTGTATGTCAATTGAAATTGATGTTAAGAATAAGAAAATAGAAAATGTTCAAGAATTTGTAATGTGAGCAATAGTTGTACTTGAACTTGAATAGAAGGGCTCTTTTGTACTTGCATTAGGGTTTAATATTTTAAAGATGAAATGTTTGTGTCAGCAGTCCATGTTTATTTTAAAATGGAAGATGTTCAAGAAGTAATTTGTAAAAGTGAAGTGGTATATGTCACCTGAAATTGTGTGAAAGTGTTTAAAAAATAAAGTGTGTTCATTGGAAAAATGTAATTACAGTCTCCTTTCACCATTTTTAAGTAAATTCAACCATCTCTTAATAAGTAACATTTATTTCTTTATATTGGCTATATATTAATAACAATTAGGTAGATGAACAATACCTGCTGTCAAAGGGTAAAAATTACCCAATTTTATTAAGTAATTACTTGTATAATATATAAGGTAAAATTTACCCAATTTAATTTAGTTTGTTATAACTTATAAATTTAGGTGCTCTTTACTCAAAAATATGGGGTATATACTCCTTTAAAGTGAGTGCAAATTGTTACCTCAATTTTATTGAGTAGATTTTATAGGTTGTTTTTTACAGTGGACTGAGCATTCAGCCACATTGTGTCTTGCTCTGCAAGATAAAACCCTGTTGTTGCATGGAACAATTACTTTCTCACAACGGAGAAGATTGAAAGGGAAGAAAGTCTGAACTCTGCTGCACTTAATGCCTTCTACATATCACATCTCATTGGTTAAAAGTACTCCTCGGGTTCAGTAAATTAATATTTGATTGAGTCTGATCAGGGCGGAAATTCAGTGTCTCTTGGATGAGAAATTCATTGACTCTCATACAAGACTGCCAGCAGCCAATCACAAGAACACAAACTATCACAGGGAACTACAGTAAACACAAATGCAGACTGTTGTTGCCTTACAATTACTGTACATATAAAAGCAGTTTTCTGACTATAAAGATCATAAGTTTTAATGAGGAATTTCTGTTTCTGCTGCCATTTTAATAATTTCCCTACAATAAAAAAAGAAAACATTAGAAAACATTGTTAGAAAACATTGTTAATGATGTATTTATTTATATTATTAATATTTATAATATACAATAGCATAAGCAAGATTTGTCTTCATTGTTAGTTTTGTGCATTTGCATGCAGCCAGATCATATAAGTTTAGGTTTAAACGAATGAGAATGCACTGTAAAAAAAATACATGTTTCCCTTGTAAATTTGTAGTCTTTTTCTGTAATTGGAAGTTTTTATTTTATTTTTATTTCAAAAGCGAAAAATGTTCGGCAGCTGGGGCGCCAGTAAAATAAATTCACGTAAAATTACATGTTTTCAAAGTCTTTTTCTGTAATTTGACATTTTTACCGTGTTTAAAAAATAAATTGTAAAAACATCCTATATTTTTTATTGTATTTCAAAAATATGTGAAAAATCTGTAAAAAACCAACAGTTAAATTCTGTAAAATTACATTACAGCATGTTCTTATTTCAAACAAACAATATGTTTGTGCTCAAAAAGAGAGAAGAAAAAACCTTAAAGCAAAGAAATAAAAATAGTTTAAAGCAGGGGTCTTCAACGTTTTTCGGGGCAACGACCCCTTAGATGAGACATGCATGTGGAGCAGGGACCCCCTTATACTAAATGTGTACTACGGGTTCGGGTCTATATTTTATATGGTCGTCCGGGTCGGGTCCCAAATGTATTTACTTCGGATCCCGGGTCTGTTTAACATTGTGTGTAATACATGATGTTAATGGTTGACTAACAATTAACAAAGTTCGGGAGAAGTCAGAGCATATAATTAAGACTGGCTGGTTCGCAATCAGCAATCATAGACTCTACCCTATCAGCCCAAGCGAACCAGCACATAAGTAGACAAGATTCTTACCTGAAGCCATCCCTAAAGGATTACACATCCCACCACCTCCCCAGCCCTTCCACTTGAGCTTGTTGATAGCAGGACTCCGGGGGGTGAGTTCTGGGTTCGGCCGTTTCCGAGCTCGGCGCACTCGCCCCTATTGGGGGGCGGGAGCGTACCGGGTTCGGATGGAACCGGCGAGCTCGGAACCCGCTCCCCGGACAGCACGCCAAACACGCATACTTACTACCCCTGCTATCTTCATTATCTGCTCAGGCGAACTCGTGAGCCGAGTCGATCGGAGAACACCGTCGCAAACAGTCAGCACTGTGCGTCTGTTTAGTAACATGCATGTCGTAAAATTAGGACGAGAAAAGTGAGTCTGGAAATAAGGGAAAAAACTCGAACATCCTCAGTCGTCAGCAGCAAAACTCCGCCGCAGAATTACTGCATTCATGAGTGATGTGGGGAAAAGCGCGTATTCCACTTTTTCCTCATGTTTATAATAATATGAATGAACCGTCTTGTTATATCTAAAAACAAATTGGTCAGACTCGGCTCAGAGAGCACAGAGATGATAGCAAACAAGTGCGGCTAATGTCAGCGGTCACTAAACGAGCAATCATTATTGTAGTTCAACAGGGCAAAATGGGTTGTACCATTATGTAGATAAAATGCTTTTATCTTCATTGACAGCGATTCAAAAGCAGGTTTGTCTTGTGAGCAACATATAAATATAAATGTTATTGTCAATGTTCCAGTGTTTGTTGTGGCACCATCAGCCAATCAGCATTGATCAGTCACGTGACATTTACTGCTCAGGTGAAGGGTTCGAAAAATGCCTCCAAACAGACTGCAGCATCTTTAAGCAAAGTTACAATTGATCGGAGCCTGAATGTGATGTGCATGTGCATATTCAGAGGTTAAAAGTTTAGGGCTATTGCACGAGCTGTGCGGTTTCACCCTGAAGCTGCCAATGCAAGCCTAGATAACACACGTCATGCCACATCAAGGCCAGACGGACAATGTGTGGGTGTGATATGCTCCTTGATCTCAAGTGATTCAGGCCAGTGTCTATATCTTGTGTGGCTATAACCGCTCTCTTCCGTTATTCTGCAATTTATTCTGACTGTAAAACTTGAGGACAAACACTTGTGTGTGTGTGTGTGTGTGTGTGTGTGTGTGTGTGTGTGTGTGTGTGTGTGTGTGTGTGTGTGTGTGTGTGTGTGTGTGTGTGTGTGTGTGTNNNGTGTGTGTGTGTGTGTGTGTGTGTGTGTGTGTGTGTGTGTGTGTGTGTGTGTGTGTGTGTGTGTGTGTGTGTGTGTGTGTGCGTGTGTGTGTGTGTGTGTGTTTAGAGCTCACCATGTCTTTGATCTGTGAGAGTGTGATCTGTAGAGTGACGTTGAGGGCTTTGTCCGTGTCCTCCACGGGTCGTAAAGCATTAGAATAGTTCTCCATTAGATCGTTTAACAGTTTCTGAGCATAACGACCCTGAGCAGAGAACACAGCTAGAGATAGAGAGAGATTATAATGATTGAATAGATAAATAAAATGATTTAATTATTTTTGGCTGATTGTAAATGTGTATAGTTTTACATTTAGTCATTTAGCAAGTTACAAATGCCTTAACACAAGCAAATTGTTGTAAAGTAAAAAAAATTAGGACATAAGACTAAATGAATAAAATGGGCTACATTAATACACAAACACATGAAATGCATAATGTTTGGATCATGAAATAACATTTTAGCACTGCCTTGAATAAATTATTTAACATAGCAGGTGTTTACATATATTCTGTAATGTAAACAAATTAGCGGAGTTAAATCTTTACATTTCTTTGGTTTTTGTTATTGTGTGTTGTTTCCTCAATAATCAATGATTGTTTATGAGACACCTTGTTTGTCAAGGAAGCAGTGAAGCTGCCACTGTTCTTCCACAAAGCACATTTTTTGCTTTCCCAGCATCTTCTGCACATTGAGGTTCTTCCGTACATTTTCTATATGATGTTATCACACTTAGGACAACTGAGGGACAAACAGCTATTACATAAAGCTACAAACATTCCTTGATGTGCAAGAGAGCAACACACTATAGGTTGTAAGAAGTGCCCATCAGCGTTAAAAAGGATGTGAACTTACCATGTAGGAACATGCTAATGTGAATCACAAGAAAAATTATCTTCATTTTTCAGGCAAATGACAAAAAGAAAATCTGCCGGTTATTTGCTGCTGGTCCTCAGTTAATGTTCATAGTTATATGATGTTCTCCGTACAGGAGAAAAGAGAAAATAAATGAAGTCCCATAGCGCTCGGAGTGTTTGAAACACAGAAGGCCTGAGTGTCATTCTTACTGTTTCGCTGGAACAAGAGCCGGGGTATCACATAGCAAACACACAGGCATACACGCACACACACACACACACGCACACACGCACACACACACATTTACCTATGTAGGAAGGTCTCATAAAATATGAGAGATCTTAAGGTTTTTTTCAGAAGTACAAACATCTTTTGTGTGTCTCCTTTTGTAATTGTGTGTGCGCGCGACCGCTCGTGTGTGTGTGTGTGTGTGTGTGTGTGTGTCGTGTCTTGTCACTCACAGTGAGAGCTGATCTAACAAGAGTGTTGTGCACACAGGTCATGTGGTTTGAATGTAACGCACAATGAATTTTAAAGTGAGATAGATAAGCCCATGATGTTTTTACATGGTCAGATTTAAATAGCTTTGATAGATCTTACATAGAAATTCAATATACATATTTACATACAATAACCTTAATTTTAAAACAAAAAAAGTATTCAATAATAAAATAAAAAGTAATAGAAGAATCAATAAAAGTGTCAAATTTGAGATGTACTAAGACACTCAATAAAATATAGAATCTTGTCATTTTGTGCATTGGTTATATCTCATACATTCTGATCTTTCCCCAGGTTTTAAAGTAAAATGTGAAAACTACCCAAATGTGATTTTTAATGGTTGCCAGTATTAGTTAGCTACTCAGGTATGTCCCTTTCCTCAATCTCTTATGTGTAAAATGCAAACGTGTGTTAAACAGACACCAAGGGGTCACATTGACATTATGAAGCAATTTGAGTCAAAGTTGACAAATTTACATCAATTTCGGATTTTTTGAGATTTGGTATGGCCCCCTTTTGTTTCAATGACCACAAAACCTGATGATCCCGGTGTAACCGAGTCAAATGCACTAACAATGGCCATGGCCTCTAGCGTCAGTCACGAATGCACCTCTTAAGATGGGTGACCAAGACTCGCACCAGCCACCATCTGTTACACCTGCATCATTTAAGAATGTTACAAATAGTGTCCTTCAGTGGAAACAAGGAAATCATGAACATGGACAATATCACACATTTAAAGTGCTTATTTTATTAATGATTTTAAATATCACTAAACATTACTTCATCATTTTGCATCATTAACTTATGTCTTTGTTAAATTTTTCAGTATACAGTAGTCTCAGATTTATGAAACGCACTTTATGTATCCCTAAATTTGATAGTGAAAGCATTTCTAAGCATTTCATTCTTTGGCAGCTGTCTATAAATCACTTTACTAGTGAGTGGAGCCAGTCAGCCCCCTCACATCTCCCAGCACCTATGCAGGAATGCGAGCACATACACACACAAGGACGTGGGGTCTGAAATGAGATGAGAGCAACAAGACAGGAAGTGGTTCTTCTTGAGGCGCCTCTCTCTCTCTTTCTTTCTCGGGTGTAGGAGAGTTTCATATCCTGTAGTGCACCTCCACACATTATGCTGCAGAACTACATTACCCATGATTCTCTGTCAAAACGGGTCTGGCTAAATAGATGCTCAAGAAAGCTGTTTTAGATAAATTCACTTTTTCTATTCTTAAATAGTTACCAGTTCATGCCCTTCCACAGCAAAGCAGGCCTTGTTAATTTATAAAGGTAAACGTAATAACGTGACATAAATCGAAAATGACATGTTTTGTGTATTCTGAAATTAAAGTGACTGTTTCAGTATCATTTTCAAAGGTGTCTTCCCTGTCCTACACACTTGTTCCTCACTGACTCACCATTGCATGGCCGAATAACGCAAACTGTGGAAAATCTTCATGATTCAGGTAATTCATTTCAACAGCTGTGCCTTTCTTGGCTGTTTGTTGCTTTTTAGCATCGCCCCGCAGCACATGGAGCTTAAATCCATAACTGACATTTGAACTGATGATACACAATCTCTGAAGTTTTGGCTTAACTGTCATAAAAGGTGATTGTGTAAGGCTTTGAGGCTATATGGGTGTATTGTGTGTGTGTGTGTGTGTGTGTGCGTGTGTGTGTGTGTATGAGAGCGCTCGTGTGGTAAGAGAACAGTGCAGGTGTTTCCTGTTGTAGAGAAGTGAACAGTCTGTGTGGTAGAATGAATGCGTGTACGTATGTGCGTGTTGATTTTGTGTGTCTGCGCAGACCACAGCACTTTGTAGAAGTGAAGCTCAGCCGGCCAGATATGGACTGAGCCATATTGAAATTGTGTAATATACTTTTAATATCTTGCACCGACCCAAGCATCCATGCATTCAATGTATTCAGTTTACATAGAGAACTTATCGGTCTGTTCTAATTATTTTCACTTCCTCTTTTGTGGCATATCACATTTGGTTTACCCTATTCCTTGCACACCCTCATCTTTAAAACATCATTAGTACTGAAAAAGCTATATAAACCCTTTTACTGTAGAATAATATATACAAAATCTTTAGGTTTTTTCATTTTGTTATTCTGTTTAAATGCTGTAATACCACTTAACATTATTTATACCTATTAACTGTTTTTAAGTTGATCTTGGAAAAACAGCAACAGTTATATTTTAAAATCAACATTAAACATACAGTGCAAGAATACCGATTTAAAGAAATGTATAAAACATTTACAGATTTATATAATATAGTTGACATCGGTGTTCTGTTTAAATACAACTAACAAATTTAGTCATGTAAAATGCACTCATAACTTTTTGTATGGTGCCACAAAGAGTTTTGAGAGACTTCAGAGAAGATGCTCTCCTACTGGGATGTGGTTTCGGGGTCTAAAGCCTTCGGTTCTCCAAAAGCACAGGCCTACATCATCTCGTCTCCATAAACCACATAACATACACTCCATCTTTCTGACTTTCTCTATTCTTCTGTTCCTCTGTCACGTCTTCCTTTCATGTATGTAGTAGCTCATTATTTTCTTTTCTTATATCTTCCCTCTTGTGTAAAAAGTTTAAGTCATCAATTGTCTATATGATTTAAAGGGTCAAAATGAGAGTACAGAGGCTAGATGTGAACAATATAAATAACCTTATTTCTTTGCTATTTCCGCTTTCAGTTCATATCCAAGAAAGTTTATTTTTACGTTTGCTACATTTTTAGGTGATATACTGTACATTTCATGTAAAATTCTGGGGGACTTTCCTTACCCTCTAATCGAAGAAGGCTCGTATCATGTTTTAAACACGGCTGACACGTTAAAGCGGCAAGCAATAAAAGCTGAAAATTTGTGTTTTTGTCTAAATCAGCTTTTGCTGTGACAAGCAATACTGAATTTAGTCTTTCCCTTGCTTCCAGGAATCTCACTTTTGTTAAGACTAAAGGCCACTCTAACTGGACAATATACAAAAAATGTCCTCTGATTTCATCTTCAACGCAGTAAGCATTCACCATGGAATCTGTTCACCCCAGAAATTGCTTGTTGCTGAAAACTTGTAGCATAATGCATGGATAAGATCACGTTGATAATGTCCTGTCTTTACAAACAATGCTATGAATATCCAAGCACATGGGTACGTTTTTACAAAATAATCATAAATATGTTACGATTTTTATTGTAAACTCTGCTCATATATCTCTTCCATTCACACATGTGTGCAGATGCACACACGCTAACCCTATTTGAATGCTTTAAAGAACATTTATCACACACTTTGTGGACACTGAAATAGTGTGTTTGTTTAATAGAAACATGTTCACATTTTTAATCCTCCTGTTATACTATTAATATATTGTTTTTCCAAAGCAGTGTATATTTAACACTATTGATTCATTTTGATTCAAATATTGATTAACATTAGACATGGCATATACCCATAATTTACAAAATAACAAATAATAAGAATGCATGTTTTTGTTGTATAATAATCAAATGACATTTTATTACTATTTATTTGTAACACACTGTTTATTGGTCTTGTTTAGGAAAGGTTCTTGTCACGTCCAAAAACATAGTTCCCCAGGATATATTAGACTAGATGTTTTACCTGTAATGTTTACAATGTCAATTTTATAAACTCTCAGTAAAGGTCATCTCCATCTCCAAATTTGTCACCAATTGTTTTACAATTCCACAAATGTTTAAATGCTTGACGTCTGCATTTGGCATATCTTTAATACAACTTGTTTTCATTTATGCAGAACTAATTACACACACACATTTAGATTTACAATCACACTTCTGGGTTCGCTGTATACGCAACAGACCACTCAAACACATACTATAACAAAATACAAACTCAACCTTCTTTTTAAAACACCTACTTGTTAAGTGATCTCTAAAAATAATTAGGCTAATATTTTAAATATAAGATCTTCAGGACTTAACTCCTGAATAGCTTTTCCTAACCCACAAAACAGTCTGTTCGACAGGGAGCAAACCATTGTCAGTAAATCATAAATACAAAAGAGATTTTTTTCCATTCATAGCCAAAATATTTCTTATGATGGTCAAATATCATATGCTAATATGATTGTTTAGTCACATGTTACAATTTTGGTTGATTTTGTTTTACTAACTAAATGAGCAGATAAGAAATGGTGTTGCAAGTTCACAAATTTTCAACAAATGTTACAGTATAACAAAAGCCGTTTCTGTAGTTAAAAGTCATGGTAAATGTTTAATATCTTTAACGGACACTACTTCGTAATGAATTATGTCTTTTCAATACAGACAGTCTGTGTGTCACAAAAAAGAAGATTTTTTTAAACAATTCTGTTTAGTGATAAAAAAACGGAGGTTCCTCATCTAATATGTAACGGGTCAAATTAAAGGAATCTTTTTCATAATTCACTCTTATGTTACAAACCAGTATGATGTTATTTCTTCTGCAGAACACAAAAGATAATATTTTAAACAACGCTGGTAACCAAACAACATTGACTTCTACCGTATGGACACAAAACCTCTGACACATTTCTCAAAATATCTTCTTTTGTGTTCTACAGTCATATACAGATTTTGGATTTTTGGTGAACTATCCCTTGAAAAATAAAGTATTAGGAGACTTTACAGGGGTTAAAGTGTAGCAGTCTTCGCCTTGTCTGTCTTCGCGCCCGATTAACGGCCGTACGAACTGCACATTCAAAAACCTGTTGCACGCCACGGTTGCTGAGTGCCGAGCATTCCAGGTATCCTTTGGCACGGATCTCCTGTGCCACTTGTTTGCCCTCCGAGGCTGTGGTGCAGTTGGCACGATACGGGCCCATCTCGCGATGATCCGTCTGTGTGGCCACAACCAGAACAGGTACTTTCGGGAGATTCTCCTTCACCTCAGCGATCCACTTTTGCCGTAAATTAAGTAACGAGTTAGGATTTGCCACGGAATAACACAGCAAAACCACATCCGCCTGCTGATAAGACATGGGCCGGATTTGTCGGAATGTGTCGTGTCCTGCTGTATCCCACAATCCCAAACTAATCTGGATTCCATCCATGAATACATCAACGCCAGTGTTTTCGTAGACGGTGGGTTTGTAGGTCTCTGGGAACGTCTCAGAAGTGAAGCGTACAAGGAGGGCTGTTTTACCCACCGCGCAGTCCCCGACCAGCACGCATTTCACAGAGGTCTCTTCCACCCCATTCATCATTCTGTTTGTTATAGTAAGGAGCAGTCTAGTAGGCCGAAACAGAGGAGTTTTCAAAAAGTGTCAAGGTCATCTCTGGAGTTGTAGATTTTCACACAAAGTAAAGACCCTTGAATTCACACACCATTCTGAAGTTTATCTCGATCTGTTGCAACGTGATATTTTAATCTTCTGATCTGTAATCCAGCGCAGGAGTAGGAACCGTTGTCATCGTATATCAATAGATGTACTCCAAAGCACACAGATTCGGACAGGTCTATCTCTCTTCTGAATGTTTTGAGTGTCTTGTTGTCTATCTGGCTCCTGCATTATAGAGAGAATAAAATGGTGAAATGATTATTATGGAATCTCAAAACACTTATGAATTAAACATTTATCACAAAAAAATGGTCCAATCAGTGGTCATGTTGAATGCATCTACCTGTATATTGACTACGGTAGAATTAATGAAATCCGTAGTTGGACAAAAACTAAACTTTGGTTTTGAATATTTCGAAAAATGGCAATAATATAAATACAACAACATTCATTTTTTTAGGTTTCTAAAATGTAAAAGGGCTTATGCTAATAAGGATTGTTTGACTTGGTATAAAACACAATCTCGAAACAACAACGACTAGCACATTAGGCCTCTATCAGGCTGTCAAAGCACAAGATTAAAAAAACTGCTTTTTTACAGCGGAATTATTTTATTATATCGATATAAAGTCAAATCTCTGGATTTAAAACAACTACAACATTGTCACTTTTAAAGGTTTAGTTGTTGCTTCAGTATTTATTGACATATTCAGCTTGGAAAACTTCTTGTGCTAACCCTAAAACACTTAGAGGCTGTAATGTGTTAGAAATACTTTATATCTTCTTCAAGTGAACTGCATCAAATCAGATGTACTAACATCTGATGCAGTTTTATAAATAAAAACGTAAGAGTATTGCAAATAAATAAATCAAACAAATTTAGGGGATTTCAATGCTGTCGTTGATGGAACAAATGACACGCTATTCTCACACTAAAGCATTAAATATAGAGGCATTCTGTAATGTTGAGTTATGCCTTAAGAATATTGTTTGTTAAGCAAAAATAAAATAAGAACTTACAGAAAAAAAATGCTGAGTATGAATATTCCATAGAAAACGTTATATTATAATAGAAAATTATATTTTAACCATTTTTTTATTAATGTTAACCAATGACTTTCAAGTTTAGATTGTTAGTCCATTTTTCCACTGATTCATAAGACACATTTTTAAAATGCATAAAATACAGAGTAAAAACATTTTAGAAAACAACTCACCTCTTTCAGCTCTTTAACGGTGAGATTCATGAGCGGATATGAAGCCTAATTTTACATCTGCTCTTGTACACTTTAATTCAACATTAACAATAGGTTCAGTCCAAATCTGCATCTAGGCCTTTCTGAAAACGTTAATTGTTAAAGACAGGAAATGCAAGTTCTCTTGAGCATTGAGATAATGTATGCCTTCACAGACAGAGCAGATGCTGCATCCTTTAGTAGAGGGAAGTGAAATACAAGGTTGGGCTGTGAAATCATACATCATATCTCTTGTAAGCTTCCGCTGAGCCTGTGTGACGTTCTTGGCGTTGAATGTACCGTATGAAGAGTTTTGCTGCTTCTGCATTGAAAGCTTGTGGTGCATCAAACTGTCAAATACATTGGGCAAAAATAACCAAATAAGTATATATTATTCATCATGTCCTTTTGATTTTGAGTGTTTGTTCTTAATTTTCAAAGAAACTATTTTTTCTTTAAATAATCTTCTAACTTAAAGGCGCAGTTCTTGAAAATCAGCGGCCACTAGCTTTGTATTATAGTTTTGCAACGAATCTCTGAGTCATTTGCCCACCCCTCCCTTTCAAATTACGACGGAGGCCGCAACAGTAAAAAAAGATGTCGTCTACTGAGACAGCGGATAGTAGTGATACAAGCAGGTAAGGCAATATATTAACGTAATTAATCATTTAACATGTATTCTATTGCGAAAGTTACTGTTACAATTCTATAATTAGATATATTTCTTGCGTGCTATCTAGTACACGCTGAGAGTAGTGAAGTAACTAAAGTTAGCTAATCATAAATAGCAACGCTGTTCAAAGCGTTTGATCTGACAGAGACATAGGCAGTTAGGTGTAAATTAGTAGACGTTTGTCTCCCCCTTTGTAAAGTCAGGAACAACCGGAGTACGTACTACTTTGTGCGTCTTCAACTCAGTGATGACGCAAGCTGCGTCTAAAAACACACACGAAGACCAACATATACGAAAGGCGCTCTGTAGAGCTGTTTGTCCGTTAGAGCTTACTGTACAAAACATGGTTGCGCAACATAACAAATTCGATGTAGATAGGCCCGCTCCCTATGTAGATACAACTGGTTTATTCTAAGGTAATAAAAACATAACTTTTCATTACGTAAGGTTTTTATACACATCTAAAGACACAGTTTTGTATGTTATATTGCATTTCTGTTAATAGATCATACAAAACATCCCGCACTGTACCTTTAATCTAAATATATTGTTTAGGTATTGTTCAGGCTCAACACATGTGTCACATGTTGTGTCACAACATGCATGCACAAATGTGACTGGTATTCAGAATAATATATTATGGATAAACATTAAAAGCAGGTCATGTTTTACACGAAGAAAATGGATTTGAAATTAAAATGAACTATTTCTATGATTTATTTTATTAAGATTTCTAAAAGTCATAAAATATAAAACTGATCTTATTTTAAGTGTTATATTATCTGCACCTCAAACATACGTTGAGTTTTTTTGCAATGAAAACCTGACTATAAAAATATCATAAACACTAAATTCGTAAAAATAGGGCACAATATACTGTATTCATATGAAGGAATTTTCTGTATTCATTTCTTACATTTTGCACTACATTAAATTACATTTTAGCATTAACGGAAATGTCTGTAAAGTAAAGGGAAAATGTACTGGTAATTTTCTGCCAGTACGTTATCCGTTTTTAACAGGATTTTTTTTACAGTATAGCAACTTTTTTATAAAATCAAGGGATATATAATTCTGTGATTTAATTAACACACAACACACCTTTTGTTTGTTTGTGTGTTGTTTAAAAAGCTTTACATTCGATTTTAACTGCAATAAAGTCATTCAGTTCTACCTCCAACAATATTTATCAAGTCAACTGCATCTGCCTATAGTGGAGTGGAAGGGAACTGCATGCACATCCACAGCTGCTACATTCATCATGGAAGAATTTGACCTTTACTAATTGAAACTGAGTCAGCTACTGAGCGTGCAACATGCCGAGTTATATTTCCCCCCACCAACGTTTTCTATTGATTCAGGGGGAAATAGAAACAAAGAGAAACAACGACGTTGAACAAATTCAGCTGTGATTTTGAGCCCCAAAATCATGACAAGCTTTACGTTTCATTTAGCGACACTTTACTGCATTTTAATTTCACCAAAATTAAACAAACAAAATGTGTACATGTTAACTCTTTATTCTTTAGTTGTTTCATCATCATTTATGAACAAAATTAATCGGGCAAGTTCGCCTATAAAATTTCTTGAAAAGATTAAAAATATACCATCAATATATAAATTTCCATCAAAAATATTTTCAGAACAGTTGTGAGAATTCTCACACATAAGAACTGTGATTGCATAGCAACATTAAGATGCCTATAAAACAATGTTACATCACAAAATCTTAAACTGGTTGTATAAAAGCCAAAGATGAGATAAAACCGAAAGATCAGCGCTACAAAGGAACATACAATGTTTGACTCGTGGCCCAAAAACAGTGTTCAAAAATAAAAAAATACATTTCTTATTTAAGACACAGCCCTTTTTATGCTACTCACAAACACAGTAAATTAAAATGCAAAGATTAGTATTTATTTTCCATGAATGAGATATATATAGGAATGCTGTGGAAAGCAAGGTGCTAATAATCTGATGTCCTCATTTAACATTCCTGAACACAGCTGACAATGAGCTGCTACGTCATGTAAAACTGTTTACAAACCAAAAACATGATCAATGAACAACAATAAAATGACATATCAAACATAATACATACCTAAAAAACATCCCCCTTCTGCTTACTGCTATACAGTTTACAAATAACTGGTACGGTTAGACAAAAAATCTGTGGTCTTCATGCCTTGACAAAATGCATTTACGTAAAGCTCAGAGATTATTCACTAGCGATCACAGCACTATAATTCAGAACACTCAGCAGAAAGTGGGATCAGTTCTATTATTGTAAGGGAACATCCATAAACAAAGTAAACAATGTATATAAGCCAATATACACTATAACTGAGTAAATATGCAGAGATGCACAATTCCAAAAAGAGCACAGAGAGATGTATGTAGTTTAAAATCAAAAGCACTTTAGCGTTGCTGTTACCACTGGACCTGCGGGAAGACACTTTAAAGGCAGCTAAAGTAAACACTTCACTTGTAGCATCTTATTTAATGTAGTGTGACCAACACCAACCCAGTTTTAGGCTCAGCATAACTGTAAGAAAAACAGAAATGATGAAGCATACATTTGTGTAATGATTATTATGTGAGGTAATAATTATATAGGAAGAGGTAGCCATAAAATTATGTGAGTATACCTGTAGTAATGGCTTTTGAGGTAGTCTAGTACGGCAGGCCTGATACGTGCCATGCCCCCTTGACTGTGATTGCCTTTTCCAGTGATGACTGAAAGCTGGGGGCCGCACAAACCTTGATGCCACTCTAACCAAAAACATGTCCATTAAATACATATTCAACATATACTCTATTCTTTAGTTACACCTGTGATGAAAAACGGTGAGAAATGCTCATGATTCACTTACCTGATGTTTTTTCATCAAGCACTTTGGAAAGGTGATCAATGGCCTCATCCACATGCAATCCATGAAGATCTAGAATATTCTGAGGCAGGAGCGAAGCGTTCACCCGCTCAAATATCTGCATGGCTGCGAGGTGGTTTGCTTCACGCATCTTCTCTCCATGCGTGCGGCCCTACACATAGGCACATACAAATAAAACTGAGCAAAACAAATGTAAAAGGAAAATATATTTTTAGGATAAAAAAATGATTGTGCGACATTTAATTTATAAAGCACTTTCCCAGAGGTCGCTGTATGAAAACGCAACAAGAAATCAAGAATATCATGTCAAACAGTATGTATATTATATACGGCTCATCTCTTTCACCTGTTGCGCGTAGAAACTGGCCACGTCCTTGCGCCCTTGTCTATAGGCTTCAGCCGCTTTGTTAAAACTCTCTATCTGCCGACGCTTATGCAGCACTGCCTCTGTGCGGAAGTCCTCATATTCCGGGTCTTCCGTATCCTGGAACTGAGCTGCTTCCGCCTGCACATCTCTCGGTTTCCATTTCTGAGAGAAGAAAGATGTCAGCTTTTGTTTCATTTCACAATGCTTTATGGTCAACAGTGTTGGGTAAGTTACTCTGAAAAAGTAATTAATTACTAGTTACTAATTACACATTCAATAGTGTAATTAGATTACTGTACAAATTCTTCTTCTTCTTTTCCTTTCGGCTGTTCCCTTCAGGGGTCGCCACAGCGAATCATCTGCCTCCATCTAGCCCTATCCCCTGCATCCTCTTCTCTCAGACCGACTACCTTCATGTCCTCCTTCACTACATCCATAAACCTCCTCTTTGGTCTTCCTCTCGGCCTCCTGCCTGGCAGCTCTAACCTCAGCATCCTTTTACCGATATATTCACTCTCCCTCCTCTGAACATGTCCAAACCATCTCAACCTGGCCTCTCTAACTTTGTCTCCAAAACATCTCACATGTGCTGTCCCTCTGATGTACTCATTCCTGATCCTATCCATCCTCGTCACTCCCAAAGAGAACCTCAACATCTTCAGCTCTGCTACCTCTAACTCTTCCTCCTGTCTTTTCCTCAGTGCAACTGTCTCCAAACCATACAACATCGCTGGTCTCACTACTGCCCTGTACACCTTTCCTTTCATTCTTGCTGGTACTCTTTTATCACACAACAGACCTGACACTTTTCTCCACCCATTCCAACCTGCCTGCACACGCTTCTTCACCTCTTTTCCACACTCCCCATTACTCTGGACTGTTGACCCTAAGTACTTAAAATCCTGCACCTTCTTTACCTCTTCTCCCTGTAACCTCACTGTTTCACTTGGATCCCTCTCATTCACACACATGTATTCTGTCTTGCTGCGACTAACCTTCATTCCTCTTCTCTCCAGAGCAAACCTCCACCTCTCTAGACTTTCCTCCACCTGCTCCCTGCTCTCACTACAGATCACAATATCATCCGCAAACATCATAGTCCATGGAGATTCCTGTCTGACCTCATCTGTCAGCCTGTCCATCACCACCGCAAACAAGAAGGGGCTCAGAGCCGATCCTTGATGCAGTCCCACCTTCACCGTGAACTCCTCTGTCACACCTACCGCACACCTTACCACTGTCCTACTGCTCTCATACATATCCTGCACCACTCTAACATACTTCTCTGCCACTCCAGACCTCCTCATACAATACCACAGCTCCTCTCTTGGCACCCTGTCATACGCTTTCTCTAAATCTACAAAGACACAATGCAGCTCTTTCTGACCCTCTCTGTACTTCTCCACCAACCTTCTCAAAGCAAATATCGCATCTGTAGTGCTCTTTCTTGGCATGAAACCATACTGCTGCTCACAAATGCTCACTTCTCCCCTTAGCCTTGCTTCCACTACTCTTTCCCACAACTTCATTGTATGGCTCATCAGCTTAATACCTCTGTAGTTTCCACAACTCTGCACATCTCCCTTGTTCTTAAAAATCGGCACCAAAACATTTCTCCTCCATTCCTCAGGCATCCTCTCACTCTCTAAGACCTCGTTGAACAACCTAGTTAAAAACTCTACTGCCATCTCTCCTAGACACTTCCATACCTCCACTGGTATGTCATCCGGACCAACCGCCTTTCCTCTCTTCATCCTCTTCAAAGCTCTCCTAACTTCACCCTTGCTAATCCTTTCTACTTCCTGCTCAACAATATTTGCCTCTACTACTCTTCTCTCCCTGCCATTTTCCTCATTCATCAGTTCCTCAAAGTACTCCTTCCATCTTTCCCTCACCCTCCTGTCACCTGTTAACACATTTCCATCTCTATCTTTAATCACTCTAACCTGCTGCACATCCTTTCCATCTCTATCCCTCTGCCTCGCCAACCGATACAAATCCCTCTCACCTTCCTTACTATCTAACCTTGCATACATATCCTCATAAGCTTTCTGTTTGGCCTTTGCAACCTCTATCTTAACCTCACGCTGCATCTCCCTATATTCCTGTCTACTTTCCTCCGTCCTCTCACTGTCCCACTTCTTCCTAGCTAACCTCTTCCTCTGGATACTCTCCTGAACTTCCTCATTCCACCACCAAGTCTCCTTGTCTTCTTTTCTCCTTCCAGATGATACACCTAGCACCTTCCTACCTGTCTCCCTGATCACTTTGGCTGTAGTAGTCCAGTCATCTGGAAGCACCTCCTGACCACCTAAAGCCTGTCTCAACTCTTCCCTGAAAACAACACGGCACTCTTCCTTTTCCAACTTCCACCACTTTGTCTTCTGCTCTGCCTTTGCTCTCTTCATCTTCCTCACCACCAGAGTCATCTTACACACCACCATCCTATGCTGTCTAGCTACACTCTCTCCTACCACTACTTTGCAATCGCTAATCTCCATCAGATTACAGCGTCTACATAAAATATAGTCCACCTGTGTGCTCCTGCCACCACTCTTATATGTCACCCTGTGTTCCTGCCTCTTCTGAAAGTACGTGTTCACCACAGCCATCTCCATACTTTTAGCAAAGTCTACCAACCTCTGTCCTTCTGGGTTCCTTTCCTGAAGACCAAACCTGCCCATCACTTCCTCATCCCCACTATTCCCTTCACCAACATGTCCATTAAAGTCTGCGCCTATCACCACTCTCTCACCTCTGGGAACACTCTGCATCACTTCCTCAAACTCGCTCCAGAATCTGTCTTTCTCCTCTTGCTCACAACCTACTTGTGGAGCATAAGCACTGACAACATTCAACATCACACCTTCAATTTCCAGCTTCAGACTCATCAACCTATCTGACACTCTCTTTACCTCCAGAACATTCTTCACACACTCCTCCTTCAGGATCACTCCTACTCCATTTCTCTTCCTGTCCGCACCATGATAAAACAGTTTAAACCCTGCTCCAATGCTTCTAGCCTTGCTCCCTTTCCACCTGGTCTCCTGGACACACAGAATGTCGACTTTCCTCCTCTGCATCATATCTACCAGCTCTCTGCCTTTACCTGTCAACGTACCAACATTCAAAGTCCCTACTTTCAGTCTGAAACTCCTGCCTTTCCTCTTCTCTCTCTGCCTACGGACACGCCTTCCTCCTCTAACACACCTTCCTCCTCTCCTTTGACCAACAGTAGCCCAATTTCCACCAGTGCCCTGTAAGTCAACGGCACCGATGGCGGTCGTTGTTAACCCGGGCCCCGACCGATCCGGTATGGAAGTCATGTTAGTGATTCGCATATTTGATTTGGCAAAAGTTTTATGTCGGATGCCCTTCCTGACACAACCCTCTCTATTTATCCGGGCTTGGGACCGGCACAAAAAGTACACTGGCTTGTGACCTCCTGTGGCTAGATTTTACTGTACAAATTACTCTCTCCAAAAAGTATTTAAATACTTATTACTAATTACTTTCTATATCTTATATCAACCTTGATTAGTTAAGTGAGTCAAGGATAGACATAAAACGACTCTCAATTCATTCAAATAAATCATATAAAACTACATAAAGTACAATTATTAACTGACTTGTATAACAAATGAGATAAAGATACATTAATGCATGCATTTTAAAGTAAAATTTGGAATTTTAATGTCAATTCCACTATTGTATACATTACACAGTATTTAATTCAGTTACATCAGAAGTAACTGTAATTTAATTACAGAACAAATAAGATTAATCCCTTACTTTACTTTTTTAAGGGAAAGTAATTAAATTACAGTAACTAATTACTTAGTAACTAGTTACACCCAACACTAAGTGTATCAAGAGTGCTCACCCTCTCTTTGCTCTGCGGTCTGCTTGTGCCATTGCGCTGAAGGGCGGGTTCAGAGGCCACAACGTTTCTGACCGGCACGTCATCCAACAGAGCGTGCAAAAACTGTTCGGTCTGCTCCAGAGAGTAACTACACAAACACAAGCACATGGGTGGGGAGATGTTTCCTTTAGGTTATTTATGCAGTTATACAAAAAAAGAACTAAAGAATTCTTTGACACTGATTTATTACGAACGGATCATCTCGAATAATTACACGATTGAGCCTTAATAAAGCCACATCTTCAACAACCTTTGGAGATAAAGGTTGGCATTGTGGCTTTTCAGTTTTTTACAGCACACCATGAGTTAAAATTAGCAGTCGCAAATGGTTTCACATCACACCTATCTTAGGTTCGCTGCACTGGTTACAGAAGCCATAAACAATCTTGCTCCTCAATATCTTTATTATAGTACACAATCCAGCCAGATCAGATCATTTTTGTCAATTGATCCTCCAAAAATAACACATAGCACCTTTTAACTAGTGCATATCAGGAACCTGGCTCTCCAAATTAGTGCCAAGAGAGGTCACACTAAATTCTGACTTTTGCTCGAAGAAGACTATTTTATATGGGAGGCAAATCCTGCCAAATTTAAATAAATAAACTAAACGATGAAAATGAAAACCAGATTAGCAATTTCATTATACACAACTGCGTGCACAATATGTGCCAAAATTAAAATTAAAATGAAATTATTTTATTTTCATTTTCATTTTTACACTGACAATGCGTTGTCCCTGTCAAATTGAAAAAGAAAATACAATTGGTGATTTGACATTTCATTTTCACGAAAATCTCGAGGCAAGACTGCCAATTTGAAAATGAAAAGGCAAATGTGAAAAATAAATTGTAAAAACATTTTTTACAAAGGTTTTATTAATGTTCACGCAATAATACTGACACAATTCAAATTAAAATGTAAACTTTGATTTTCATTTTATTTTATTTTCTCTTCTCTTTTATTTCATTTTCGTTTTCATTTTCTTTTTCTTTTTCTTGTTCACAGTTATGCAAATTACATGTTAATTAGTGGGTGTGGACGAGCGTCTGCATTACTGGGAACGCCCACAAAAAACGTCATATCCGTTTATTCGAACGAACGTGTTTAGACCTTGTCAGGCGCTTGGCCTTAGCGCTTTGTAATGATGACGCACAGCACTATTAATTCATTCGAATGGTTTTTTTTGTCTCACGGCGCGGTGACACAGACCTGCACTTATAAGTGTTGTAGGTATTAGATGTTTTTTGGTATGACAGCTGAACTTCAAGGAATTTAAACAGGCGCATCATTTAAAACATGCATTCATAACATAGTGCAGCACTTTGTATAACGATTGGCTCATAATCATAATGAATGAAGTACGCGGGGCTGATTTAAACACATATGAGCCGCTCTTGTGATACCATAAGCGAATTGGTCTGCGCACAGCGCGCGTGAGGTTAAACACACCTTATCAACCTCAAACCGAACATTACGATGGATTCTATTGTGCTGAGAAAGATCGCTTTGTTTATGTTTTCTTAAAAGCAGTCACAGTGTAATGATGATAGCGTGCTCGGGTGCGGATGGTAATGTACAGTGTAAGAGCAGGTCAGCGGCGGAGTGGGGACAATCGCGCTCCGGCATGTTTCAGGGCACGCTAGAGATACGGGCTCTCCAATGCTTTAGTTTGTTCGTCTGTTAACTTATCAGAGATGCAGAACACCACACAACAATTTTCGGTATTGCACCAGGCACAGTCATCGTCATCATTACAAAGTGCTAAGGCCAAGCGCCTGACAAGGTCTACACACGTTCGTTCGAATAAACGGATATGACTTTTTTGTGGGCGTTCCCAGTAATGCAGACGCTCGTCCACACCCACTAATTAACATGTAATTTGCATAACCGTGAACAAGAAAAAGAAAATGAAAACGAAAATGAAATAAAAGAGAAGAGAAAATAAAATAAAATGAAAATCAAAGTTGACATTTTAATTTGAATTGTGTCAGTATTATTGCGTGAACATTAATAAAACCTTTGTAAAAAATGTTTTTACAATTTATTTTTCACATTTGCCTTTTCATTTTCAAATTGGCAGTCTTGCCTCGAGATTTTAGTGAAAATGAAATGTCAAATCACCAATTGAATTTTCTTTTTCAATTTGACAGGGACAACGCATTGTCAGTGTAAAAATGAAAATAAAATTATTTTATTTTATTTTTCATTTTGGCACATATTGTGCACGCAGTTGTGTATAATGAAATTGCTAATCTGGTTTTCATTTTCATCGTTTAATTTATTTATTTAAATTTGGCAGGATTTGCCTCCCATAATTTTATTCTATAAATTGTTTTTTTTATTTTGTGCACATACGTATTTCTGTTTGTATCTTAATAGACTTTTGCACAGTAATGTACATCACATTATAGACGTTAAACATGTTGTAACATCATGTTACAACCATTAACAGTCATTTCACAACAGACTCTAATTGACTTTCAGCACACTTACAACAGGCACATTTACCTTGGTTCAATCTGGGCTAATGAGTTGCTTCTCATTTCATAAACTGTGCATTTTCATTTGCTTTTCAGGAAAACACGCAATGAGGAGATGGGAGGACAGAAGAATCCAAGGAATAAATATTTGGAACATGGATAACTTCGTAATCTCAGCAAAGCAAGATGCAGTTAAAGTATGCAAAATTAAAGCTGTATAATATCCTGCAAAATTGTTGTGAAGGGGAGAGGACCATATCAATGTCACGTTTCCACAAACATGAGTTTCGTATGGGATGCACTAATGTGTCCTGGGTCCTAGCTCCTATACAAGTGCCCTCTCTGCAAATTGTATTAAAATGCAAACTGCACCCCACTCCGCCCTGAGCTTTAAACAACCTCACCTTCAATGCTCCCTATAATCAAATGACCTTAGAATCTCATACTCACTTGTGATCTCTAAAGATGTCCCTCAGAAAATGTCGGTCTATGGTGGGGAACATCGAGAAGAGTTGGTACTCCTTCAGCTTGGCTGCGCTGTCTTTCTTATTCAGATCTTTCCGGCTTGACCTGGACTGAATCACAGATATGGCTCAATGTTACCTCCTCCCTTTACAGTTCTAATGACTAAATGAGTGTTTATGTAAAGTATAAGTATTACCTTCTCTATGCTGTCTTGCATCACCTGCTCTTCAATCATGATGTCCCTCAGAGAGACGGTGGGACAGGACACACTCCAGTGGTCCATAAAAGGAGCATCTTCATACAAACCTTTGCTTCCCTGTGGTTCACCCCAATGGTCGGTATCTTCATTACCATGGAGACATGAATGAAAGGACAGAAAATAACAGACAGAGAAAAAATATTTATAGTGTGTGTTTTGCACTGGTCAATGAATATGTAAATAGACAGAGGAAAAGAAAGGGATGTATCAAGAGAAGTAAGGTACAGGAAGTAGTGACTAAATGGAATTATTGCAAAATTTCAATAAGTTGATGAAATCGACAAGACTAAATGTAAAAAAGTCAAACAATTATATCCAAAGTGCTATTAAGTGTATGTAACACATTTTTCATAGGATGCATATTAGTGATACTAACATAAGAAAATGACTGTCTGTGATTGTTTTAAAGAGACAGTTTACCTAAAATGAAACTTCTGTCATTATTTACTCACCCTCAAGTCGTTTCAACCTGTATGATTTTAGTTGTTCTGCTGAACACAAAGAAAGATATTTAGAGGAATGTCTGTAACCAAATAGTTCTGGGGCACTATTGACTACCATAGTAAGAAAACACTACTATGGTAGTCAATGGTGCCCCCACTGTTTGATCTCACACATTCTTCAAGTATCTTTATAAGAAATTTATACAGGTTTGAAACAAGTTGAGGTTGAGTAAATGAAAGAATTTTCATTTTTGTGTGACTTATCCCTTTAAAAAAGCAGTCAGTTGTCTTTGCCTCTATCGCCATCTCTGTTTGAAACATACAATTGTAGGTAACTTTACATATGCTTACGTGTGTTGAAGTCAAATGCATCAAAATTATACTTTACGCAAAACTTAAATAAAAAAAATTAGGGCTGTCAAACGATTAATCGCGATTAATCGCATCCAGAGTAAAAGTTTGTGTTTACCTAATATACTGTATGTCTGTGTACCGTGCATATTAATTTTGTATTTATAAATACAAACACATACACATGAATACATATTTAGGAAATATTTACATGTATTTATTTATATTTACCAATAATTGAAATTGTATATAAATGTTTATTAATTTTGAGATTTTTCTTAAATATATGCATCTATGTGTATGTGTTAATAAATACAAAATTATTATGCACAGTACACAGATATATATTATGTAAACACAAACTCTTAATCTGGATGCGATTAATCGTTTGACAGCCCTAAAAAAATATAAGCTTGCCTTTGTGAACCAAGAATAAGACGGGTTTGAACATTGATTTTTGCATTCTTTCTCAATAACTGATATTTGTTAAAAACGTGACATATTGCAGTATTAAGAAGTAAATTGTCTCACTCTCTTGCAGTTGCTGATAGGACAGGGCAGCCAGTCTGTGCTTCTCCTGCCAAAGACAACAGACACTAGCTAAATTCTACATCATACATCAGAATAGCAGGTTAATATCCAAACATTGTACGGATAAGAAGATCAAGACATGCAACTTACTTGGATAGTTTCTTTCCATTTCTGGTGCAGAAGTTTGGCCAAGTTTAGGTCTATTTGCACTGCACAATCATCTGATGAAAAGGCACCTGCATCCACATGAAGACGAAAAAGATCATTTGAATACACTGTAAATGCGTGAATGAGAAGGGGATAGTTCATCCAAAAATGAAGTCTTCAATTTCTTTCTTTTCATCCTCATTTACTTTCTTTCTTCTGCAGAACATTTAAGATATTTGAAAAAACATTGGTAACCAAACTAGTGTTGGGAAACCTGACGATCTTGAAGGCGTCCGCAATCCACTTTTCAATGGAATCGCGTGGATGATCTTGATCTTGTCTGTCGTCTAAAACAAGAGGTTTGTTCGACATCATTCAGCGCTGTACAGACTCATTGGCGTATGACATTGAAGCACCATGAGAGCAGAGAGCTCTATGTGCTTTCCAATCACTCATGCGTGCGATACAGATTTGCACGTGCATTAGACAGAGCAGCTTGTCTGTGTGAAGTGTGTTTGTGCTTGTTAGTATGTGACGATAATCGATGGCGCACCGCTAATTTATTTAGTTTTAATCTGTTTTGCGATTGAAACTCGTTTCCCGGCTGCATTGAGTTCATATAGCCTATATCTAGAGCCCTATGGTTTCCGTGATGTGGACGCGGAATCCTGCTATTTAAATCCGTCATCTCCCGGTTCGGCGTGTGTGAGTGAATGTGTTGCAGTTTAACGTGCTACACACGTGACCCTCATGGATTTGTATGTCTCTCACTGTATGAGGACATAAACGAGTTTTCACTGTTTGAGAAAGACTATCGTCACTGAACTACACACACTGAAACTCAAGTGTCTATTGAAGCGTCTTCACGACGACCCGTCAAAATGGAACACAGGTTAACCTAAACGCTCAAATGAAAAAAATATTGTAGTGTTCTATAGTATTCTTGTTGTAAATTGATCAACTGTAGTATACTTTAATATTTACTATAGTAAGGTTCAAAAACACTATAATATCTAGGTATTTTACTGCAGTTTACTATAGGCCTAGTAAATACTATAGTAAGGCTACTACAGTATTTTTATGTGGACAAATATATTACTATTGTATAGTAAAAAATGGACAACACAGAACAATAAAAAATGGGTAAACTAAAAATTATATGGTGCTAATTGATCAATTTGTATATAACATATACTTTTTCTGTTAACCAGTCTATTTATGTGATGATCTGCATTTGTGTTTTGTGATGATAACAGACGTTTTATACTTGTGCTACATGTACAACTGTTTGGCCTGTGCTACAAAACTTTAAACCTCTGTAGCACCAGTGCAATGTGCAAAAAAGTGAATGTACAGCCCTGTATTTCAATTCAGATCGTGGATCGAGATTCTTTGTTATGAAGATCGTGATATGCTTTTTTGGGAAGACCTAAACCAAACAACAACCCATTGACTTACATTGTATGGACACAAAACCACTGAGACATTTCTAAACATATCTTATTTGTGTTCAACAGAAAGAAGAGTAATACTGTGTACAGGTTTTGAACGACATTAGGGTAAATAAATTATGACAGATTCTTTATAGATAAAGATGATTCTTAATCCCTTTAAAGACAACAAGAGATATCTTATTTTTAACAATTTGTTGATCAGATTATTGGTTACCTGGACTGACCCCTACAGGTCCAAACAGCTCAGTGAGCTGCAATGCAAGTTCAGTTGGAAGCTTTAGCTCCAGAGTCTGAATGTACATTGTATTTGGCTTTCTTCTTTCCAGTTCAGTTCTCCTTCTCTCCTTTTCACATTCCTTCCTCGCCTCCTCCTCCTTGCGCTCAATTTCATCAACCTGACGCAGGAGTAACTGCGCTATGGCATCCACTTCTGGTCTCATCTCTTCATCTTCCTTTTCTTTCTCCACTCCATCCTCCTCACTCCATTCCTCCAATTCTCCCTCCATGCATTGAACAACTGGCTCACTTTCAGTAACTATTGTCTCTATCTGGCTTGGATCTGTTTTATTTGGCACTTCAACATTAGCTACTGGAACCTCTAGGTGTGCACCAGTGTCTTCTGTTGGTTGGTCTACAATGGATGACTCACGTTTCATGCTGACACCCTCATCAGAACCTTCAGCTTCACTTTGTGAACTTTGTCCAGTGCTCCAATCATCATCAGCCTGGCTCAAGTCACTAAAGTTAGTTTCTTGTGACTTGGGACTGATGCTACTTGGTGAACTTTTGTTTGAGTCCACATTTTGGTCATCTCTGGCATGGTCAACATCTGAGCCCATCACTTTTTCTATGGACAGATCTTTCTCCGCATCCACAGGATGAAGAGACCCCAATTCAGCCTCCTCGTCTTCTTTATATAGCTGTTCTCCTGAATCTAGCAACAAATTAGTTGTCCATTCCATATCTTGATGGCACTTCTCATAAAGGTCCTCCAGGATGTCCATGGAGACACGTCTGAAGTGACGACTTAGAATCTCAAGGTTGTACTGTTTGGAGTGGCATTCCTTAAATTCATTCTCTTCTACCTGAGAGCCTTTCTCGTGGACAACACAATATGGCACCCCCTGTTGGCAGGCAGACTGCTCTTCTTTCGTTTTTGGATTGAAATGCAAAGAGTTACCTTCTAATATAACCAAAGCACCACCAGTAAAATCTTCTGAAGTACATTTGTGCTGGTCAATTCGCCAAATCAGAGCAAAGTCCTGAGGGTGTGTTTGGGTTGAAGCACTGGAACATGACACCAGTGATGGTGTGGGATCAGGGAGAAGGTGTGAAATAACTGAAGATTGTGAGGGTGGTGAGGAGGGACATTGATTGGTGAAGGTAAGTGCCAGTTTACAAGATTTTCCTGATCTTCGATTAAGCCCTCTCCGTCTTTCCAGACTGCTTTCAGATTCTAAACCACCCCTTAAACACTGATTTCCTTGTATGTTGGGGCTCATGCTGCTATTATCCGCCGGCACAGCAAGCTCCGCCTCCTCAACCTTCTCCTGTGTGTCCTCAGCAGACACTGGATCTGACTGCTCGGTCTGTTCTTCTTGTTTTGTGGGAATTGGAGAACTCAACAAATCTTGACTTGGGTCAGTGCATTCTGAGAACTTCTGCACACAGTCAGGGAGCTCAGACCTGGTCTCCAAAGTCAAGTCCTCCTCTTTTCCACCCCAAAATGAGGAATGTTGAGAAGCTGGAGATGAGTTTCCTTGTAGAAGATCTATAAGTTTTTGAAATTCAGCTTCCTTAAGGTCGTCAGTACCATACTGCTTCTCCTCATCAGAAGAAACATTCTCTATGTCTTCCACCGCACTAGACTCCACGTTCTTTACAGAGCGATTCTTTGAGCTTTGTTGTCTTCCTTGCCGCTGGGCTTGAGATTCCATTGGCCAGTCTCCCACAAAATCCAACAGCTCTGGTCGAACTACATTGTCCTCAGAAAGAGGCTCATTTTCACATTCCCTCTCCTTTTCCTGCTCTAAAGGCCCATCACTGGAGTTAAAGTTCACAAGTCGATCCATGATATTTACTCCCGGTACACTTCTAACATACGCTCTGTCCCTTTTTACTCGTTGATCAATGGACTCTGAAAATGCTACAGGCTGCTCTAGAAACTTCTCTTTAGATGTCCCGGTGTCCACAAGACAGGCATCCAGCTCCACATCCAAATCTTCTCCATCAAGCAGGTCAGACAGTGGCGTCCCCGACCCTTCCAGAGCATTCTCACAAAACAGCATTGGCTCCTTAGAACCGAAGGATCCCATTTTACCTTCTTCTTCACCAGTGGAAGTACCGAACATCTGTCTAACTGAGGACACATCAGGCAGTGATGAGGAAAGATATGGATTCAGTTTGCTTAACTCAGAGTCACCAACAAGATCAGGATGGCTGATGCCAGGAAGGAAAGACTCCCTAAAAGAAATAAATTAAAATATGTAATTTTTTATTTATAAAAATAAAGAAATAAAAACATCAATAACATGTAATGTAATGCGAGTGCTTACTGTGGTTGGCCAGCATCAGCTTGAGTTAAGTCCACAACACTTGGTACAGGTTCTGCTTTATGTGAATTCATGATGCTTTGGACAGAGACAAATCTGTCATATCGATCCAGCATATGTCTGATCTTTTCTTTTGATACTTGGTGTCTTGTGCGCCTTCATAGAGAGGATAAAGGAGAGTCAGTTTCTTTGCGATTAAGTGATTATGTGAAGCTATGGATTACAGTTGTATGCTAGTATTTGTTATTCATACTTCAAGAGTAGTTTGGAGATATAAAAACATTACAGTGATTCCAACAGTGCATAATGAGTTTCATGTAAGTAAATGTGGTTAATGGTTATTTGTGGTCATGTATAAACATACTTCTCCAGCTCTCTGGGTTTGGCTTTCCACCAGGTATCTGGCTCACGAAAAAGCACCCTATACCTGTATTTTTGTGCCTAGGAAAAGGAACAGCCTATGATCAGCACAATGAACCTGTTTAAGTCTGCGTGAGCTACATTTACATTTGTGTGTCAAATCAAATGCACATCACACTGTAAGTATGTGTGTGCAGGTAAGTATGAAACATTCCACAGTGAATAAATCAAAAACAACATGTGTGTGACATAAATATAAATGTACTTTTAATCAAAAGCCAAGCCAAGCAAAGCCACAGCACATCTTTTACAATTGAAATTAGAGATGCACCAATACTAAATTTCTACACCGATACGATAGCCGATACGATTATTAAGTTATATCTGCCGATGATAAAAGATTAAATTAATTAAATTAAATTGTCGGCTAGGGTTGGGAATCGTTTGAATTTTATCGATTCCAATTCTGATTCTGCTTATCCATTTAGATTCTTATCGATTCCCAGTTTCGATTCCACAGTTGAAGTAAAACATTTAGATATCAACCTGTATGGTTATTAGCCTGCTTATTGACTGGTTTTGTGTATACAGTTAGGGCCATAAATATTTGGACAGAGGCACATTTTTTGTTATTTTAGCTGTGTATCAATGTGTTTTCGAGTTACAGTTTTATAAATATTGTCTTAAATGCACACTCTCAGCTTTATTTAGAGTGTATTCACATCCAGATTAGCTGAAGGATTTAGGAATTACAGCTCTTTAATATGAAGCGCACCCCTTTTTCAAGGGACCAAAAGTAATTGGACAGTTGAATAAAAAGCTGTTTTATTCACAAGTATGGGCTTTTCCTTAAATAATTTTGTCATAAATGAAGCATGTTAAAGGTCTGGAGTTGATTCTACATGTGGTGTTTGCATTTGGAAGCTGTTGCTGTGAACCCACATCATGGGGTTCAGGGAGATCGACATGCAAGTGAAACAGACCATAGTTAGATTTCAAAAACACTACACATCCGTCAGAAAGATGCCAGGAACATTAAGAGCGGCCAAATCAACAATTTGGTACATTCTAAGAAAAAAAAAACACACCGCTGAGCTCAGTAACAAAACAATCCTGGGCGTCCATATCAGATAAAAGTGGTGGATGATGACATTATCCTCTCCATGATAAAGAAAAACACCTTCACAACGTCCGGACAAGTGAAGAACACTCTCCAAGAGGTAAATATGTCAATGTTTGTCAATCAAAACAATAAAGAGAATACAAGGAAAAAATAGAGAGGGTTCACAACAAGGTGCAAAAGCCTCAAGAATAGGATGGGTAGATTAGACTTCTGAAATAGCCGAACAAGCTCTAGAAAGCATTTTTTTGGAGAGATCAAATTAATTTCAGCCTGCATAAGACTAAAAAGAATAAAAGATATGGAGAAGGCTTGGAATATCTCATGATATGAGCATACAACATCTTCAGTAAAATAGTGTTTAGGCAGTGTGATTCCATTTCCATGCATGACGTCCTCAGGCACTGGGTCACTGGTGTTTTTTTGGTGATGTAACAGAAGACAGAAGCATCCGGATTAATTCTTCACTTGTCTGGAAGTTGTGAAGATGTTTTTCTTTATCATGGAGAGGATAATGTCATCATCCACCACTTTTATCTCATATGGACACCTAGGATTGTTTTGTTACTGAGCTCAGCTGTGTGTTTTTTCCCCCCCAGAATGTCCCAAATTGTTGATTTGGCCGCTCTTAATGTTCCTGGCATCTTTCTGACGGATGTGTAGTGTTTCACTTGCATGGCGATCTCCCTGAACCCCATGATGTGGGTTCACAGCAACAGCTTCCAAATGCACCACATGTAGAATCAACTCTAGACCTTTAACATGCTTCATTTATGACAAAATTATTTAAGGAAAAGCCCATACATGTGAATAAAACAGCTTTTCATTCAACTGTCCAATTACTTTTGGTCCCTTGAAAAAGGGTAATGCGCTTCATATTAAAGAGCTGTAATTCCTAAATCCTTCAGCTAATCTGGATGTGAATACACTCTAAATAAAGATGAGAGTGTGCACTTTAAGACAATATCTATTATAAAACTGTAACTCGAAAACATATTGATACACAGCTAAAATAACAAAAAATGTGCCTCTTTTATGGCCCTAACTGTATATACACATAGAACCAGGTTGAATTACATCATGGTTAAACTGTAGTAACTATTATGAAACTATGGTTTATTTCTGATTCCTGTGCTTTAATGCAAATACTATAGTTAAACCATGCTTACTATAGTAAAAATATGGATCATTTTCATAAGGCCCTTTATTGCGATATCATCAGATCATGCAACACATGTATTTTTCTTAAAACATGCCCACAGGAATTGATAAGAGGAATTCAAATTTTAATCAAGTACCCTATTCCTTTCGATTCCGATCCGATTCCTAGACTTTCGATTGGAATTGATTTTCGATTCCCAACCCTACTCTCGGCTACTACTGTGCATTTAGATTTTATTTCATATATATGTTTTATTATAAACTGCTCACCATGGCAACGTATGGTTTCATCTCCCAACACTGCATATTTGTGTTGTCTATTATGATGGGCGTTTGGCATTTTTCAAAAGCCTCTTTTGCTGAAAAGTGTACAAATTGTTCACCAGAAAGACATCGCATGAGATCAGGCTGTTTATTTAATTGACAGATAAACAGTTGAACACACAGGGAAATAACTGCAAATATTTGTACACACCAGACATTTGATTTGTATTAACTAGAGATGGACAGACCCTGTGTATAACTCACCTCTCTTTTGATTCCACTCATGAGCCTCTCCTAGTAAATGTGGCTCGTAATGGTAATGTCCATTTCGAGTAAAATATTTGTCAGTGCTCGAAACAACCCCTCCTGGGTTATGATCCAGCAAAGCCCTTGAAAACAAGAAGAGATAAAAACTTTAAATAAAACAAACCTATAGACACTTTATAAGGTGTTTTTGCAATTCATATCAGCTGATTCTGGCTATAATATTGGTCTATTAACATGGCACAAAGCTTTTTCTGTGTCGTTGACGTCTTGCTTACATGGCAAGGGTGGTTTTTCCTGATCCAGGAGCCCCTCTAAGTAACACCAGCACATGACCCTCCAATTTAAGACGTTTTTTCGTGGGCATAGTCCATGACTGTGGTACAGTTGCAGAGGGCTTCAAAGGAGCTTGTCTTATAGGTCTTTGAGCCAACCATTGAGCACCAGAGATGGGGTTCATATTCCAGGGTGTGGGATTAGACATGACCGGCGTGATGAAGGCCGGCCCAACATTGCGGGGATTGAACTCAGCTGCACGTGTGTTCCAGAACATGGCTGGTGTGCGGAGTTCTTCACTATACCGGCTGACTGCAGAAACATGTGTGTTGGTAGGAAGTTGATCAGGCCTGCGGTACACCTGGAAGGCAGACGGCCGCTGTTCACCTGAGCTGGCATCCACTGTTAGATGACTAAAGTCAAGAGATATGTTTTTCTGCTCAGGAATACAACCGCCGCCAAAACTCAGTTCATTGACTGGTGAACTGCCAGCCACAGAGACACATTCAGGGTTGCTTTCTTGGTTTAACTGTTCGAGCTCTGATAAGGTTGGAGCAGCAGGAAAATGAGTCTGGGATGTAGGAGGCAGAGAGGAGAGAGGGATTGACTGAGAAGGAGGAGGCAGAGCAGAGAGCGGTATGGAGGACATTATAGGAGTAGCTTGTGATGTAAACGTTTCAAGTTCCTGATCTAGGAGCGTATCTGAGTCTTCTGTGAAGTGTGTTTCATCAGGGATGACCTTCGGTTGAGATGCAGGCTGGTTTGAACAAGTAAAGCTCTGCGCTGTTCCACTGCGAAGTTCTGTTTGACTGTGGCTTGCTCCCAGTAGAGCAGCCGCCTGCTCGAACCCTGAGACATGAGGAGGGGGCAGGTCTGTGCCTTCAGCAGCATTTGACAGCTCCAAAAGAGAATCCATTGCATTTTCAACTAAAAATACAGTGGTGAAAAAAACAAGACGTTAAAGAATAAATATGTATACTACAGGATGAAAGAAGTCCAGGATATTTTTGTAATCTAGGATTATCAATGTTTCATAAATATTACATACAAAACAAGTCTAGTGTACTTACTGTCTGTATCTCAAAACAACTAACAATAAACGCACACTATGTACAATCAAATTAACCTGTAATTTACCTTGTAACAAACAAAATCATTTGGCAAAATCGCAGTAAGTGGTGACAATTTACCTTTAAAATCTGACTCTGACAGCACCATATAAATAACTTCAGGATCCAGATGTGAAAACATTTCTTGCATTCCCTGGATGACTTTGTCTCGGCTTTGAGATCCCGACTGACCGCTGCTGGGCAGCGTGCACCCAAAGTAGTTACTATATCCCCATGATGAGTCCGCCTGGGTCACAGCAGAGCCATTCGTCCCGTGTGCTCGACTCTCACTCTCGGGACCGCTCCCGTACTCGGCCCTCTGCCTCGTGCCTCGAGAAGGACTCTGTCCGTTTTTCTTTTTCTTTGGCATTCTGCTGTTCCAGGTTTACAAGACACCGACCATCGATCCACTGTTTACTGTTTTTACTACAGGAAAGGAAAAGTAGGAGAAAACCAGCCGAACAACTCTCAACGGGGTTGGAAAATCCTGCAGCGCCTCTTGTGGATGGAAAGAGCACGAGCATGTGTTGTGATATTTTGCCCATTACATGTACGTGCCACAGGAGTAGATCAGTCAAATTTTATTCGAATTCGTGATGTGTTGAAAACAGTATGCGACTAGTTACTTATCTGTTATTTGTGTAAGGGCAATGTTTGCCCCGTGTTCCTTTACGCTATTTGAAATAAAATATACCAAATGTTAGACAACAGACGCATTTTGCGCCCACATGTTTGATATAAAATATTTTTTAATTCGTGGGATTTTGCCTTAAAGCTAAACTCTGGTTGAATTAATACGTGCGTTTTTTCTAACATTTACGGTAAGTTACATTCACTACATTTGACGTACAGTAAAACGCTTCTTTTCTAATCCGTACGGTAATATTTCTCCCTCCATCGTTGAGCCGCAATACCAATTTTCAGCCAACGGGGGAGCTGCGTCCCCACGTTCCACGCGAGGACGTTCATACATCCCTGTATGAAAGAGACGGAGCTTTGTGCCCGAAACTAAAAAAATATCCAAACCCGTACCCGAACCTGACTAATGAATTAAAACAACGACTTATCCGTGAGGTAATGACGGGGTATTTGTTTGTATGAGGCTAAGGGGCGGTTGGGGTTGCTCGGGAGAGTTTAATTCACACAGTTTATATGGGATGGTCAAGTTGGTGGTCGGTGTTTTGCCTCGCTGAGTGAACTTAGAGAGAGAAAACAAGTAAACAGTTCAGATATCCTAGCGTCTAAAGTTAGGATAACGTCCACTAAGGAGAGGTATCGAGTGATACATCTGGAATAAATGCATTTGGGATTATAGTAAACTGCTGGTTGTTATTGTAACAGGTAACGTTAAATGTGAGTGTTGGCTGGATGTTTGTTCAATAGTTTGAGGCCTGACGGCTAGGCCATTAGCCGCTCAAATAACTGTTTTAGTCTACAATGTATTTTAAATTGTATTTTATTTTCCAAACGAGTGGAATTATGTCGGAATAGTTATGTTGTATGGATAGCCATGTCAGGAAAGTAAGTGTTAGAGTATTTTTTGTTTTAGTGTTAAAGCGCGGGTGGCCGAGCTGGTCTCGTTAGCGTTCAGGCTAGTGTTGCCGTTAGCTTCATTAGCTTCGCGTTTTTATTTCATGAATTTCCGAAAACAGTAGTGTGCAATGTTTCTATATAATTCTATGGTTTTAGAGGGGTTAAACACGCGTCAAAAGAGTAGCAGACAAGAGAACATGAGGTGCTTTTTAGTGTTTTTGTAGTGGTGTGGTGGGTTTGTACGCTGAACTTTAGTGTCGTTGCCCATAGAGGCCAGTAGAGGACCGTCTGTCTGGAGAAAGATGATGGAGTTCCCGCAACAGCCTCAGCAGCAGAGACCTGCGGGGGACGGAAAGATTAACTACCCAATGGGTGTCAAAGAAATTACTGATAAAATCAGTAATGATGAAGTCGTCAAACGGCTAAAGGTAAGTGTCAAATGTGATCACAGTTTAAATCACGTTGCTGGAATGATTGTATAAAGACACCTATTGAATATTATTAGCATATAATATATATAAGCATTATCAGATGTGTAGATTCAGAGGTGGCCTATGGTCACTTTAAATAGTTAATTTAAGTAAGAACAGTTATATCACTCACTTTAATGCTTGCAGACAGTTAAATAGTAACATTGAGCCTTTTTGAGGTCTTGTTAAATCTATTCTTGATTCATTAAGTCTTTGTTAATGTACATGTACCATTCATAGTTAGCATGTTTGTTAAATTCAAACATCACCATAATTGTAGGTAAATCTATTAAGCGATCAGATTTAGGAAAACCCCAGCAACCCCCTGGCAACCATCCCAACACCTTAGTATCACAGTGGCACAAGCAAGCCCTAAGCATGTTTTTAGAAAATGTAGTTACATCCTAATATAGAGGAAAGTGATAATCTTGTTGTAATTTCCAGTGCAGACAGAGGCATTTTGCACCAACACAGGTTTAACCAAACAGGATCCATATGATTTTGAACTTGAGCATGATCATTAAACCCACTAAAGCATAGGCAGATGCATGATACACAATAAGTGGTTTGACTACAAAACCACAGTGTGTTTTTTTTTTTTTCTGCATGCCTGAACTTAATTAAGTGTTCCCTCAATCTCTAATGTTTTTGTTGTTGAGAAATACTATTCGTCAGGGATTCACAGTATATATAATATGTTGGCAGATGGAGTCATTTTTTTAATAGTGAGGGTAATGACAACTATGCTGCAAGGCCTGAAATTCATCTCTAAGTGGTGTTTCTTCATTTTGTTGGGAACTGTACTCTTGATGCAAATACATTCACCTTTGAAAAAGGCAGTTGCATGTAATGCAGCCATATGCCATTATTGCATTACACCTACAAAACGAAAGTGAAATATGGCTGCATTACATGCAACTGCCTTCCAAAGGTGCTATAAAACAGTGAGTTTTAACTGATAGGTAATGACCCACAGATTAGATAGCAGGTCTGTTTTGATAGGGACTTGATTTTGAAATTCACATGATTTTAGTTGTAAATCTAAGTGTAGGACATTTGTGATTTCATATGCTGATTTGAACAGTGTTCCCATGCCCGGTGTCTTAATAAAGTTGCAGTGGATATGGCCATCATGAAAAGTTATGCATTATCACACAACCTATTGAAATGTGTTTAATAAGGAGTATTAAACTTGATGCTACTGCCAAGTGGCTGTTCTGAGCAGTCCTGGATCAGACTTGTAAAAGGGCATAACTTTTTAATGATCATGATTTTGTTTTTGAGTGTACTACAATTGGTTTTCATGCTTTGTTATAAAATACTTTCACATGATCTATTGTTGCAGTACCAGTCTTCCCAGTCTGTTCTAATACTGCAGGGCTTGACATTAAGCATTGTCATGTGGTTGTACATCGGACAAGTAAATTTGACATTCACTTGTCTGAGTACAAAAATTACTTGTCCAAAGATAAAAAAAGATATTTCATTTGAATTATAATATAATATAATCATTTCATATTTAGATTGGTCAAGTTTGCTTCTAAGCATTTTAACTAGTGTCAGCTTTGGTCGCCTGAATTTGGTTATAGGCCTATCCGTGACTGCTATAAAACAAAGGCAAGCAGTAATTATTATTAGTGTTAAGGCTGTAAGTGAACTTTTTTGCACATAGCACTGGTGCTAGAGAGGTTTAAAGTTTGGTAGCACAGGCAGAAATGTGCAAGTGTAGTTCATTATGAATAGGCAGATAACTGACAAAAGACATTCATGTTACATACAGATGGATAAATTAAGGCCATATCATTTTTAGATTATCTAAATTTGTTTTAATATTTCTAAGTTCTGTGTTTTTCCTTTTTTACTATACAATAGTGGTATATTTGTCCACATACATTACTGTATGTTACTATAGTATTTACTATAGTAAACTGCAGTAAAATTCCTACTATATTGTTTTTGAACTTTACTATTGTATACAGTGTTTATCAATTTACTACAAGGGCACTTCAATTTTCAATAGTACACTACAGTATTTTTTGTCTGAGTGTTCAATTTAATGGGACTTTTATTTTGATGGGTCTTTGGGAAGACGCTTGTTTGCAGATAGCTTGACTCAAACAGTAAAACACTCGTAAAATAAACTCTCAGAGCAACTCTGGAGATGAAGTTCATGTGTTCATATCCTCATACAGTGCAGACGCAGATAAATCCTTGACCATCACTCGTGTTGTATGTTAAACTGTGCACATAATTCACTCAGACACGCAGAACAGCCAGATGACATTAAGTAACAGGATTCCGCGTCCGCGTGGACTCAGTGCGGTGCGCCATTGATTATTGTCACACACAAACAAGCACAACCACGACAAACACGCAGCTCTGTCTAATGCACATATTCTTATTATTCTACATATATGTCGCACTGTTTTTTTTTTCAAGTTACTTGTCCGGTCGGGCAAGTAAAATTCTCTCTCACTTGCCCATACAAAACATTTACTTGTCCCGGACAAGCGTTAATGTCGAGCCCTGTACTGGTATAGTTCTGGCTATGAAGCCCTTCTTTCTGAAATGCTTAGTCTACTCTGATTGGTCAAGCTGGCCCACTGTGTTTTGATAAGTCACCTGCTTAGACTGTCAGACATGCCCCTTCCTTTATTGTAATAACTTTGATAATGAATATGCTGAAAAACAAGTGGATGACCAGATGTGTCTTTGTAAGTGAAACTCAAGCAGGATGTTTCACATCTGTATGTTTTATCTTATTTATTGTATTATGTCTCAGGTTTGATCAACTATACAAAAGTAAGTTTTTAAACAAAATTTACAGCAAAAGATAAAGTCCTGCAAGGATCATTAGTGCATAGGGTTGAACACTACAGACCGGATCAGTGTTTTTTCTTCGAATCTTTGAGCCCAAAAGCTACATCAGCATTTGTTTTTCATGCCGATAGTTGGCTTGTTTTCTCATTAATGTTTTAAATTACTGTTATGCTATAATTATTATCATCATAATTTCACATCATTATGATGTGCGCAGCTCTACAACACACTACTAAAACAGCATGGCATCACAGGGATTGCGCATCATTTAAATAATTTGCACCAGTCTAGCTCTTATAATTTGAGAAATTCAATACATGTCTGGGTGCTGCTCATCTTACATCAGGAGTAGGCTTTGAACTTGAGCTTGTGCATGTAGAATGTATTCGTCTGGCCTTCGATACGTGTCAAAAGTTTTTCCTCCAGATGTGACCCATGTAAAAGGAGAATTACCCCTATGCTTAAAAAAGAAATTCAGGCTCTGATTGTGATGTTAGAATTGCGAAAGAAGCGTGTTATAGTCCCAATGTACTGTTCATTGTAGTTTTGGAAAAGTGTTGTGTGTTAGAAAGAACCTCTTTTTCAGCTTTTCCAGCACTTTGGAGTTTTGACATTGTTTAGTGAGTAATGGTGCTATTCGTGCATACAAAGTTTGCAAAGTTACAGTAAGTAAGTAAAAGTAAGTAAGTAAGTAAAAATGTTACAAATTATGATTTAAACAACAAGCATAATTTAAGCCCCCCTTTAATACATTTTATTTATTTAATGTCTGTTTAAACAACAGACTGTTGACTATAAAAAGGTCAGTTCTGGTCCTTGATTCTAATTGGTTGAGTTGTGTTCTAAGCTGTTTTAAAATACCCAATTTGTAACTGCTGACACCACAACTGCCTTGTTTTTAATGGGTTTGTCGTGTTGTATCCCTTGCGTCTGGTGTAGACCGGGTGTTAGGCAGACGCTGACTATCTTACCCAGTAAGCTGACTGTAGTTGAAAAAAGGTATTGCTTTAGATAGTGTTTGACAAAGGTCCTAATGAATGAGATGCGATGGGAAAAGGCAAAGATATCTGTATATGGTTGTTTAGAATAGGACCAAATGACCAAACTTTGTTAAAAACCAGTTTACCTCCTAGGACTTTGGTTATCTCCCAAATGCATAAAGGCAACAACAAACTGTGATAACAGTGTAGAAGGAAGGCTGTAGTGATTAACAATTATTTACAAATGCCATTTTATATCAGAAAAGGTGACATCTGTTATTATAAATCAATGTTTTGTGCATAATAAAAGCTTAACACTGAGTTAAGCTACAATACAGCTACAAGTGAACTTGGACATCAATGCACATTTTACAACAGAGTGTATTCATTATGTAGCTTAGAAAATAGTTATTTTAACAGTAATACTTGTATTGTGCTGTAAGTTTGTTTATTGCAGTATTTAGTAGGGATGGTCATTTTTCAATAATTTCATATTCGAATATTTGAGCTCATAAAAAACGAATATTCGTAATTTAAATTAAGTCAATAAAGGCGTAATTCTTTGTTTTTATTTAGTCACAATTTCACATCAAGCTTATAATTATCTTAAAATATTCATAACGCACTAATATTATATCCTGTATAGTTTTTTTTTAAAATAATAAGCAATGTTGGAAAAAAGAAAAAATGCATTTAAACCGGCGCGTTATAAATAAACGGCGTTACTAACGGTTAGTTATTTCAGTAACGAGTAATCAAACAAATTACTGTTTCCCCCGTTACAACGCTGTTACTGACAATAAAATGCAGCGTCACTATAATTGAGCTCACTGAAGCAGTTTTCATCCAAGTAGACTCTCTCTCATCCAAAGGACCTGCAACGTTTTTTCTCTGCCGTGTGTGTTGGGGGGTGGGACACATAACTGATTTTGATTGGTGTGTGTGTGTGTGTGTGTGTGTGTGTGTGTGTGTGTGTGTGTGTGTGTGTGTTCATGTTTGTATATCCCGGTGGGGACCTAAACCTGAATACACACCAACACATGGGGACTCGTGTCACCGTGGGGACCAAAATTGAGGTCCCCAGGGGCAAAAAAGCTAATAAATTGTACAGAACAATATTTTTTACAAATCTAAAAATGCAAAAAGTGTTCTATGATCTTTAGGTTTAGGGATAGGGTTAGGGATAGGGGATAGAATATACAGTTTGTACAGTATAAAAACATTACGCCTATGGACTGTCCCCACGGGGAATAGTCAAACCAAAGCTGGTGTGGTGTGTGTGTGTGTGTGTGTGTGTGTGTGTGTGTGTGTGTGTGTGTGTGTGTGTGTGTGTGTGTGTGTGTGTGTGTGATACCGCGTTTCCACCAGGGCTGGTGCTGGTACTGGAGCTGTAATACAAAGTTAAATCAAATATATAAAGTTATGAAACTAAACTTTGCCCTCAGTCAAAACGATTTGACCAGGTACAAATAACAGATTTATAACGCCAAAACTGACCGTTAGACATATGCCCAAAAATGATTATATATCGTGTTTAACCATTACAGATATCAGACATCAGAGCCAGCGGTGAGTTTCAGAAGGACTTGCCGAGATGAGGCAGTGTTCAGTTCATTTTGAACGAATCTTTAATGTGACTCGGGAAGAACAAGTCGTCTCGGGGAGTGATTCATTCAGTCGCGCATGCGCATTGCGCAACATTCTATGGGTCCTGTGACAAAAGAACGAACGACTCAAACCCGAAGACTCGGGAGATGAACTAATCAATTCTCTTTCCGGTTCTGACTGCATTGGTTTAGCTTACGAAGCTGTCACGTCGTGAACGAACGAGTCAAACCCGAGGTAAACAATGAATTAATATTTTCTGTTTCTTATAGCATTATAGTTTTGTATTGTTTGTAATGTGATCAACGTTTGCACAAGTAGTAGATGTGTTAGGAAAGTAACATTTTAATTATATTTTGATAAAATGAACGATATGACTTAAAAAAAAGATTTGTTCATTTTGCTGAACGAGACTCAAAGGTCCGAGTCAGTAAAATGATCCGAACTTCCCATCACTAGTATCCAGAGAAAGCTCCGCCTACTGACGACGTAGGTTCCCTAGTTCAAGACCAGCAAGGTTTTGGGGCCAGTTCGGAAGCAATATCTTGACACCGACCCAGGAATTTTTCAGTTCGCTTAAGACCACAAAGCCTTGTCGAGCAGTACTATGATCAATTGAGGCACTTTTTGGACCTTCAAAAAGTCAACTACCATCCACTCCCATTCTACCGCTTGGAAGTAAAATGATACTAACAACGACTGCCTTAGTGTTGGGCGATATTCTCTATAGTCAGATCGTTCTATCGCCAGCCTGTGGATTGCCGATACACGATAGTATCAAGGGGCGGGGCAATTTACGCATTTATCTATGACAAGCAGGATTTTTGGACAAAAACAGAAGCATAGCATTAGCATTCTATCAGTGTAAATTCAGTGCAGTTGGCAACCTTGTTACTTCTCACCGCAACCTTTTAAACGAGAGAAACTAAACTTGCTGTAAGTCAATATCATTAATCCAAATGCCCACGTGCGCTGTTATTACTTGATTGCCAAACGGGAACAACTCGTGCGTTGGTTTTAAACCCTCACGCGCATAGCAATTGCTGCAAGGAAAACCCCGAGCCACGCTGCATCACAAGCTCTCTCTTGCGCGAAAAACTCAAACCCTGCACATTATAAACTCTTTCTGGCGTCCGCGTGCATTGCAAGCTCTCTTGCACGAAAAAATGCGCAATGCACGTTTGTAATATTAATTTGCAACATATATTGGCAAACAGCAAACTATCGTCTAAGGAATCAGCTATCACCGATATGTCTGAGTATCGTTGATACATGATAGTATCGTCAATCGGAACAACCCTAGACTGCATTGTTCTTCCAGAAGAAAATCATATTCGTTTAGGATGCCTTGAGGGTGAGTAAAAGATGGGGAAATTTTGACTAAGGGGTGAAATATCCCTTTAAGTCATATAAACTCAATCAGCCGTCTTCTTTGGCAATAACATCTGTGACTGATGACGTTTACACAGAGGAACACATTGAAAACACCGCCACATTTTAATTCGATCACTGTCATGTAAGAGAGGCACTGTCAAGGTGCTGCACGCAACATGAGAGAGAGAGATATAGGGGAGCTGAACGCTCGCAACTCTTCAATGAATTGAGCTGTTTTAAATGGTAATATAAATGAATCATGAAAAATAAATTCAAGGCAGGCAGTGGTGATAGTGTGGCAGGCTGCGACGAATAAATCAATATGGGAAACAGACGACACAATGATATGTTGTTATAAAAAGTATAACTTTTTTTTGGTTCGTTTTGAAACTATGGCAGAACAAATTAGACTATGGTGGGCCCCCATAGTCTAATTAATGAATGGGAAGCACTGCGTAAATTTCCAGAGTCTCTTTCGCTCTGTGTCGTGTAATATGTTGTAATTTAATGGGCAAAGATGGTGTGATGGCTGGGGGGGGTCCGGGGTTGCTTTGGCGGTAATTGGAGTGCTTGACTGGCTCTTGTGTTTGCTGGTTTTCCACTGTGCTGTTTTGACTGCTTCCCTTGAGCTCAGAGCACTGGCTGCCCTTCCCCCACACCACATGTGCACACATACACTGTCTGTGAGAGACAGAATGTTTGCAAAGCAGCTTACCCTGGGTCCTAGAGCTAGACGCATGTATGCTTGTGAAAGTACATCTAGTATCAGCACCACTGATACTTAATGTAGAGCTGTAATCGGGCCTTAAAAGTTAGGCCCGACAGAATTCGGCCCGAGCCCGACCAGTACATTTTGATTGACAGCTTTTTAAAAGCCCTATGGCTATAGGCCACTTGGAAGTTGGAACAAAGAAATAAAATAAGTCCTCTGTAACATCGTAAAATCTCACATATCCCACTGGCTCATTATTCTCATGCACATGGTCAAAACTTTTCCTCACCTCAGACTTTGCTTTAGTTGCTGGTGCAACCAAAACGTAATCGCCAGAGGCAAACCTCCGTTTCACCTCCTCAGCATCCATTTTTGCATCTTTCTCGCACTAATCGGAATGCATCACATGACCGCTCATTTACCGCGCAAGCCCGAGCCTGTGTAAAATGATAGAAATTAAGCCCGAACCCGACCGAAACCGTCGGGTCACGTCGGGTTTGGGCAAAGATCTTCAGCTCTAACTTAATGTCTCCACCGAGACCGACAGCCGACTATTCCGAGTGATAGCTGCCGATTCTGAAGATTAAATTAATATTTCTTAACTTTCTGAATGTTATTAATTTATATAATGACTATTAGTATTACACATCAAACTTTTCTTTACATTTTCTATATACAGAGCTAAAATCCATTCCGTTTTTCTGTCCACTTTTGATTGACAGGATGTATCGGCCCTGATCATCTGCTGTTTTTGAAGGGCTCCTCGTATGAGCACTTTCAACAAGCTGGTATGATTTATTAGGGTCTTCATGAAATGTCTGTAACATATTTTGCTTAAAAAAAAACTCAATGGCTGTGTAAACAAAACCTTTTTTGCCCTGTCAAACACAGCTATGCTCACAGCAACCTGTTTTGGTGTATGTCTCTTTAAATAATGAGTTACTGCGCACCCCACCCCCCTTCCATCCGGTGTGTCAACACAACACGTGTAGTACTGCCATGGCAATCATTTAGCTAAATGATATTTCCTGAACTCCTCCACGGTTTGTTTCATTTAAACGTCTCAAATCATTCGTCCTGAGACTAGAAAATCCATCACAGCAAACAGCGCATCCTAGTAATGCTCTCACGTTGTGCGTGCCGTGTATGCTTGCATAAAATCCACGGAATGCGCATCTGCAAATCTCAGCGGAATTATGTGGATTTTAGTTAGAAAAGCTATACACACACAATGTGAGAGCATAACTAGTATGCTCTGTTTGCTGTGACAGATTTTTTTAACCTAAGGATTAGGGCTGCAACTAACGATTATTTTAATTGTCGACTAATCTAGCGATTATTTTTTTCGATTAGTCTACTAATCTAACGATTATTATTTTATTAATCTAATAACGATTTTTTGGATTACTTTATTAATCCTTTGGCAAACTTTGCAAATAAACAAGTATTTTCTTACATTATAAAGCAAATCATACTTCTTACTCCACTACAGCTTATAAATAAATATTGTTGTTTTAACATTTTAATCCGTGTTTACATTAAAATCTCTATCAATCTTTTAATTAAGTTTTAATTTTAAAAGTAAAAAAGACAGATTTTTTATGTACTTAATTACTGTATTAAAGGTGAAAAAATAAAATAAACTTAGCTCTGTATACTGTGGTAGGCTATATGAGACCAGTTTTTTTTATTGCACTTATGCTTTTTTTTGTCCTTATGTTGTTCCAATAGCTTCCATTGTTTCCCTCATCTGTAGGTCGCTTTGGATAAAAGCGTCTGCTAAATGACAATGTAAATGTAAAAACATTTAAAAATGTGTTTATGAAATACTAGAGCATGATATATGCTCTGTATTTTTTCCCTCCAAGTAATATCCGACTCTATTTTCAGTCTCATAATGTAATTGAGTAAAAGTAAAAATACTACTGTCTCTGTTTATTGTACAAAACTATCACCGTATAAAAGACTTTAATGCAGAGTGGCGTTAAAGCAATCCCACGCACCCTGAACTCAGAATTATGCTCTTAATGCATTCGCTTCGTTATTTACAGTTATGCGCATCCCGGACGCACAATGATGCGCTTAAAGCACCTACTCCTTTTGAAGTCCCGGGGATCATTTTGCTCCCCAAAGTAAATAATAGTTAGAACACAAGAAGAAGAGATGATATGTTACATGTTTAACACATAGTGCGTTGCATCAATCCAACAGTTTACAGTTAAATCAGAGGTTTAAAAAGAGTTATTTCATATTCGGACCGCTTCCAGTGCTTCTAATAAGCTAAGCTACACTCAGCGAGTAACGTTAACTCACAGTCTCTAGCAAAATACATTTTAAACAAAACCATAGACTATCATCTTGTCATTATGAAGAATAATGAAAACATTGGAACATCTTGGAAAGAGTAGCGTCCTGACCGACAACCGTACACACACATGCTGACTGGAGATTGACAGACAGCACCAGCGGAGGTCAGAGTTTCTTCATTATGCTATATTGGTTTATTCCTCGCATAAAGCTATCGAATGACATAAAAAGTGCATTGGTGGTTTCATGATAAACATGATAAACTTTCTCTTGTTCTGCTGATTCACTTACACACGCCCGGGAACAGAAACTGCTATTACATCAGATAAACATAAATAATACGACGCGTCGACGCATTTCACGCACGTGTTTTAGTAGTCGACGCGTCGTTGCAGCCCTGCTAAGGATGAATGATTTGAGACGTTTAAAACGAAACTAACGCCCCTGTTCTTTAGCAAAACAAGCTTGCCGCAGCTAAACATATTAACTCGCATAGTGTATTAACATACATACAGCTAAACTCCAAGTGCACATTTGCCAAATAACATGAATATAGAGTAAGTTTAACACTGGCTTTGAATGTTCTATTTAGCCTGTGACTGACTTGGCTCCCTTCACTATCATATGCTGACGTTATCCTCCTATATATACGGTACATTTACGTTAATTCAGACTGTTGATAAATATTACTTACATCGGCCACTTTGTCTCGTTCACTTGGTCTCGATCCCTCTTGAGGAACAACTTTGAAGCTAATCCTGCTTGTACTGTCCCAGGTTGATAAAGTGCTCCGGCTTTAAGTGATTTGCGCAAACACGCAGGTTTTTACTTATGGTTTCTGAGGGATTTCCACTAAAAATAAAATAAATCCACTCCTGTCCCGTCTCTTCCGAGGTTGGGACTCTAAACAAAAACTTGTGTTCGTCTGTGCAACTACATTACAATTTTGCATGTTGTCCACAAACATTAGCTATGGCATGACGTACACTGCTGTCGCTTGTGAAAACAACAATGGCGGCATCGCCGTGGGTGGAATTGTGTAGATTAAGGGCCGGTAACATTATACAAAGAGCCTTCCCTCTACGTCACACCAGGAGCGAAATCTGAACGGCTCGATTTCTCACATGCTTGCAGGGAAAGGCACGCCACAACAAACTTACTGCGTTCTTGTAATTCACGTTTTCTGAGTTGGTAGATGCACTGAGGACCCGATTATAGCACTTAAACGTAGAAAAAGTCAGATTTTCATCCAATGAACCCTTTAAACTATCGGCCGATATTGTGAAAAATTGCTTTGTCATTGTGCTTGTTTGTGTGTGAGGTTAATCAATGACGCACCACTATTTTACTTAGTTTTAGTCTATTTTGCGATTGAAACTCGTTTTCCGAGTCCATATATCAAGAGCTCTATTTTTCCACGATTCGCAATGGGTCCTACTATTTAAATATGTCATCTGCCTGTTTGAGTGAATAAGGTGCACAGTAGGGATGTGTGCTACGACTAATTTGACAGTCGTTTAAACTAAAGTTTTGTAACCGTATAGTCGACTAGTCTAAAACTAAGAATGGCCCAGAAGGCGGTCCAAAAACTTTGTGTGGGTCCTATGTAATACATTTTAAAGACTAAAGAATGTAGGCTGTTAATCAAACTGTTCATATCCAATATTTATGCTAAAACAGGCATATGTGTTCCACTTTCCTTATGGAATGATCATTGATATTTCTGCATTTGCTGATGCGCCAACCCTGACTGGATCGTTTTACCGGCTGCAAGAAGTGACGCGATGAGCATTTGTTTGCTTTGGCTGGTCTGTGCCTGGGCTTAAAATATGTAGCCTATACAAAATCCATTTTATTTTCTCCTTTAAAGGGGAATTTCACCCAAAAATCAACTTTGTGATTTTTTACTTACCCACATGACGTTAAACATGTTTAGAGAACTTCTGGCGTTTTCAGAGCACAAATAGAGATATTTAGATTTTTTTTTTTAGATTTAGATTTAGATTCAATTTATTGTCATTGCACATGTACAAGGCAATGAAATGTGACCTCTGCATTTAACCCATCCAGAGAGTAGTGAACACACGTACCCCCGGAGCAGTGGGCAGCTATCACTACAGCGCCCGGGGAGCAAGTAGGGGTAAGGTGCCTTGCTCAAGGGCACCTCAGTTGTTACCCGCCGGCCCTGGGAATCGAACCGGCAACCTTCTGGTCATGAGTCCGACTCTCTAACCATTAGGCCACAACTGCCCCATTTAGGTGACATCCGAGAGATTTTCAGGCCTCCTCATAGACATCATGGTGTCAGTTTTTGCCAAGGTCCAGAGAAGTACTAAAGACATCGTTAAATTGGTCCATCCGCACATAGTGGATCAGTTGAATTTTTTTTAAGCGACGAGAATGCTTTATGTGCGAAAAACAAACCAAAATACCAACTTTAATCGATATATTCTCCTGTCTTATCAGTGTATGGCGCGCGTTCACGAGAGCACTTCTTCATCTTCTGCATGTAAACACAGAGTTGCGCTTCCGCGTTGTGAGTCAGAGCGCCGGCATCCAATAGGGCAGTGGTTCCCAAACTGGGGTACGCCAGGTGACGGAGGGGGTACGTGAACAAAATCCTGAAATCTACTGTTTACTTAATTATAACGCACCTGACAATCAACCAGTCATGTTTTTCTCACAAGCTAAATATAAAGACGTGTTCCCTCTAGTGTACACACAGCAAAATAGTAGTCACGTAGTGCCATAAAAGGTCAAATTCATGACATCCAATCAAAAAATATGCGTCCACTCATGCGTAAGCGCACGTCTTTACGTACCGCATGTAATTCGACTGCACGCGCCTTGGAACGAAGCAAGAACTGCTTGTTAATTTAAAATGGATAAGTGGTTGCAAAGATTTAGGCCCGCAGCCACAGAAAGAAAATTGACTACCAGCAGCTCGGATGATCCACAGTCTCTGACCACACCCTGGGTCCCTCCAACAGCACTTCGGCTGCAGGTGTAAATCAACCACCCGCTCCGGTTGACACCGACACAGATAGCGATGCATCGGAAACTACAGCGTCAACTCAGGTTCAGCAGTTCACAGAAAGACGATCAAAAAGGCGTAAATATGATGAGAAATACGTTTCATATGGATTTACTTACATTGGCAGTGACAAATCCCAAACCACAGTGCGTTATATGTGCAAAAGTACTCTCTCATAACTGCATGAAGCCAGCGTTTTTGTGCAGGCATTTAGAAACAAAGCATGCGACTTTGAAAAATAAACCGAGAGAGTTTTTTGAAAGACAGTTAAGACAACTCGGGAGTAGTAAGGCCCATATAACAGCGTCAGAAAACTTTAATAAGAAAGGACTGGAAGCATCCTACATGGTGAGTTACAGAGTGGCTAAAATGGGCAAATCCCATACTATTGTGGAGAACTTAATTCTTCCTGCTGCAGCTGATATTGCGGATATTATGCTTGGGGAAAAAGCCAAAAAAACAATACAGAAGATGCCGTCATCAGACAACGCAGTTTCACGTCGCATCGCTGATATGGCAGAAGACGTTTTAAAACAGCTATTGCTTCGCATAAAATTCTGCGAATTCTACGCTTTACAAATCGATGAATCAACGGATGTAGCTGGTTTGGCTCAGCTGCTGGCATATGTCCGGTATATTTATGATGGTTCCGTTATGGAAGATATACTTTTTTGCAAACCGTTGGAAGGCAGAGCAACTGGAGAGGAGATTTTCAAAGTTTTAGATGGCTTTGTAACATCACATGGACTTCAGTGGACAAATTGTGTGGTCATTTGTACTGATGGAGCGAAAGCCATGACAGGCAGGCTGAGTGGACTGGTATCACGTGTGCAAGCAGTTGCGCCCTGCGTGGTTTGGGTACATTGCAGCATCCACAGAGAAGCGCTGGCCACCAAAGGAAAGGCCTGGTGAATGTCTTAAGGAAGTTTTGCAAGATGCTGTAAAAATTGTAAACTTTATTAAAGCAAGGCCTTTGAATTCTCGTTTGTTTTCTGCATTGTGCAATGAAATGGGCAGCGACCACGTCACATTGTTACTACATACTGATGTACGATGGCTGTCCAGGGGAAAGGTTCTCACACGATTGTTTGAATTGAGAGATGAACTTAAAGCTTTTTTTATCGACCATCCCTTTGAATTGAGTAACCGCTTACATGACGAAGAGTGGCTTACAATATTGGCCTATCTGGGTGATGTTTTTTCCTGTCTGAATGAGCTGAACATCGGATTGCAGGGAGTTGCCACAACCATATTTAATGTACAGGACAAAACTGAGGCCATGATCAGAAAGTTTGCTCTCTGGACTAATTGCATTAACGAGAACAACACCGAAGCCTTTTCATCATTGCATGGTTTTTTGCTAGCAAACGAACTCGGCCTTACTAACAGCGTTAAGCGTGACATAATGAAACACCTTTCTGAGCTGTCTTCGCAGTTGCGCAAGTACTTTCCCGAGACAGACAATTCAAACACCTGGATTCGCAATCCATTCTCTGCAAACAGCACAGCGCACCTTCCTGTTTCTGAGCGAGAGAGTCTCATTGAAATCTCTACGAGTGGCGCTCTGAGAATTGACTTCGCACAAAAATTACTGACAGACTTCTGGATAGCTTTGCATGCAGAGTATCCTGCCTTAGCCGATCGCGCTTTGAAAACATTACTGCCCTTCTCCACAACGTATCTTTGCAAGAGTGGGTTTTCAGCACTTGTACACATAAAGAACAAATATCAATACAGACTCTGCATATAGAATGATTTGAGACTCAGAACCAAACATCACAGAGTTATGCAAGTCATTTCAAGCACATCCATCTCATTAAACAGTGAGTCATTTATTTATATATGAATCATATATAATTTATTGTTTGATAAAAGAAAATTACATGTATTTAGAATGCAAATAAAAAAATTTTGAGACCACAATTGTGACTGTAAGAAAGGGGGTACGCAGAATGATGTTAAATCCCTGGGGGGTACGCCATTGTAAAAAGTTTGGGAACCACTGCAATAGGGGCAAGCCCCATGCGGCGTTCGGTGCACAAACCTGTCTACTTTTGAAGTGCTCTCGACCAAGAAGACGACGAAGAAGAAGTGCTCTTGTGAACACGCGCCATACACTGGAATGGAAAAAAGTACAAAACAAGCTACAGAACGCATTTGATCTTGCGCAGAGCGAATGAAAAAGCCACTAATAAAGCATACTGCCCATATTACCTAATTTATAGAACATACATAAGCTAAACACTCAAGTCCGCATGTGATTATGATGTTGATATTATTTTACATGTTCTTGTTAAGGAAATGCAAGTATTATGCTCGGATAAATGTCGGCTCAATGTTTGTGAACAACAACTCCGTCTGGGGCACACAGATCCTCTACAATATTAGGAAAATTAGACCTTTCCTATCCGAGCATGCTACGCAAGTCCTAGTCCAGGCTCTTGTTCTGTCCAGACTGGACTACTGCAATGCGCTACTGGCTGGACTTCCAGCTTGCACAACCAAACCTCTACAGATGATCCAGAATGCAGCAGCAAGAGTGGTCTTCGATGCACCGAAGAGAGCACACGTCACTCCTCTCTTCATTAAGTTACATTGGCTCCCTATAGTCGCTCGAATCAAATTCAAGACTCTGCTCCTGGCCTACAAGACCACCACTGATTTGGCACCCTCTAATCTTCACTCGCTAATGCAGACTTATATACCCGCCAGATCCCTACACTCTGCAAACGAACAACGTCTTGTGGTGCCATCCCAAAAAGGTAAAAAAATCTCTCTCACGTACCTTCTCGGGATCGGTTTCACATTTATGGAATGATCTGCCCGCTGCTACAAGATCAGCAGATTCTGTATCTCTAAGAATCGGCTGAAAACACATCTCTTCCGTCAACACCTGACTGATCAGTTCTGACTTCTGTCTCGTTTCTACTTTCAAAAAAAAAAAAACTTGTCTTTGTATTCTGTGGTAGGCTATATGAGACCAGTTTTCTTTTATTGCACTTATGCTTTTTGTTGTCCTTAAGTTGTTCCAATTGCTTCCATTGTTTCCCTCATCTGTAAGTCGCTTTGGATAAAAGCATCTGCAAAATGACTAAATGTAAATAATGACCTAGCGTCTTTGGATAAGCCGTTGCTTTGATTCAGTGTGAAAATGTTGTCAGTACTACCCCACTAGTACGAGGTCTCGCTTTCCCGGTGCAGGAAACACCTCTCTGCATCTGTGAGTGAGCGTCAGGGAGAAGCCAAAGACACTAGATGGAAAGTCTACAACCTTTAGCCATAAAAGCGTAATGGCTAACGAATGCAGGAAAGAAGTCCAGATGCTAGTTTTTTAATAGATATCAATGTGTTTTGTTAGCTGTTACGGTTTCTCCAATTGGACGTATTTCAGACCCTTCCATCTCCCTGTAATATCTCTAGAACAGCGTTTCCAAAACCTGCGACTGTTTGGATATAAGCACGAACACAGTTCGTCTGTAAATAAGCACAATTTAATAAGCAACTTGGTTATAAAACAGAACTGATAACACAAAATATAAAAATGACATTAATGTAATAATCAGAGATCAGAATCAAAACAGGTCTGAAGTTGCAACCTTTGCTGCCTTCACAAGCTCTCGGAAATGCAATAATTCCCACTACAACCCGAAAATTTATGGAATGGTGCTCTTTTAATGTTAACAGATACTTGTAATGTTTTAATGCTACTAAATCATTAATTACATTAATGCAACTAAATCGTTTTAAAGTGGACATTTCATGAAAATCTGACTTTTTCTATGTTTAAGTGCTATAACCGGGTGTCTGGTTCATCTACCAACTCAGAAAATGTGAAAAATGACAATCCAGTAACTTTGTTTACGTGAGCCTATCTCTGCAAGCCTGTGAGAAAACGAGCCGTTCAGATTTCGTTCGCTTTCTGACGTAGGTAGTCGTTCTTATTATAATATTACCGCCCCATTTTCTGAACGTGTCCACCCATGGCGCTGCCGCCATTTTTGTTTTCGCAAGCGACATATGGGAATTAGTTCCGACACCGTGGCAAAGGTAAGCAAAGCATGCTAACTAAGTGTTCTGTTGTTGGCTGCACAGAGCAGCACAGAACACTGTTCCCAGCCTGACAGGAGAGCAATGGATTTATTTTGTTTTCAATGGAAATCCACCAGACTGAACGAGGAAAAGCTGCAAATAAAGACATTGTAAGTACCGTTATTTTTTAAGTAAGACCTCAGGGCAACTTAGGTAAAATGTGATTGTGAAATGTTTGTCCGTTCACGCAAAGAAAGCAATGTGTGTGGCTTGTAAACATGCAACGGGATTGTCCTGTGTAGCGTTACTTTCACTTAGAGAAAACGCGATGCGTTTGTATTGAGTATCTTCACTTATAGAAAGCAGTGTGCATGGTCTGTAAACACGCGATGGGTCTTTCATGGGTACTTTCACTTATAGAAAGCAGTGTTACAGTTTGTAAATACACGACCGGTTTGTCATGTGTAATTTCGCATGTAGAAAACATGACGCCTTTATTAGGAGTCTGTTCGCTTTTAGAAAATAATGTGTTTGGTGTTTAAAGACAGAAACAGCGTTTCTCATTCGCTTTATGTGACCCTTCTTTTGTCGATGGAAGCACAGGCTCTAAGCCCTGGCTGAGTTTTTTGTGAAAAGGGGGCGGAGACTAGCAGCTCATTTGCACTTAAAGAGACACACACCAAAACAGCGCGTTTCTCCTCACATGCAAAACTGGGCAATTAGGGCATGGTATAATAAAAGATCTGCGGTGTATTTTGAGGTGAAACTTCACAGACACATTCTGTGGACACCTAAGATTTATATTACATTTGTGTAAAAGTAGCAAGAAACCTCTCCTTTAATGTATTTTTACTTTTAATCCAGATTACTTCTGCGCTTGTGGTGGGAAATATTCCATTTACGAGGTGTCTTGAGCGCACCATTAAAACTACGTGATGATGTCATGAATATGTTAATTAGCGTCTGACGTCATCAAGTGCCACATTTTCACAAAATCCTAGTGGAAACGCTGTGTATGTAGCAATAACCCGACTTTTGTCCTGCCTATTCATGTCACCTGCATTTGTGTATTGTTTTAACAATGACAACAGACGTTTTATAGCACGTTTTACGTGTTACAACTGTTTGGCCTGTGCTACAAAACTTTACAGGTAAATCTCTGTAGCACCAGTGCCATGTGCAAAAAGGTTAAAGTACAGCCCTGTTGGTGCATCTCAAATTAAAACCGTTCCAAAACATTATCTGGGGCCCCTAAGGGATCATTTGATCTGGTCAGTAGTCAAAAATCTTTCGACAACATGATGTTTGTACATGTTTCGTGTTTGTACAAGTGTAGAAACCTGACTGAAATAACATTCACCTTGAGATTTAGCTTGCTGTTATGTTAATTATGCAATATTTTCTTTTTGCTCTTCGCCAAATCTGCAAACCTCCCCTCAAAATGTAAAGTGGTCACACACAGTAGACAGGTGAAAATGGTTGTGTTTCTGTTCATCATTCATGATCAGATCACCCAAAGCAGCAGCTTTTTTCTGTTGTTTTTGTATCAAGCTAAAATAATGTAAGTTTCACTGTAGTAAGCACCCGGCTGGAGGTGAACATAAGATGGAAATTTTTGTGTGGTTTAACTACTTCATTGATGAGTTAAAATGTGTTTGACTATATTGGTGTGCAGAGTTTTGCACAAAATGTTTGAAGTTTAAGGGAAGCAAAGAAAACCAATTAATTGTTTTATTATATAGGGAAAAACTGTAAATCATAAATGTCTCCTATCTGTCACATTAGCTGGTGGTGAAGACGTATATGGACATGGACCAAGACTCCGAGGAGGAAAAGCAGCAGTATTTGGCTCTGGCTCTACACTTGGCCTCTGAGTTCTTCCTGCGAAATCCCAACAAAGATGTGCGGTTACTCGTGGCCTGCTGTCTCGCTGACATTTTTAGGATCTACGCACCAGAGGCTCCCTACACCTCACACGACAAGCTCAAGGTACTATATGAACTACTCATGCAGCTCATGACTGAAAACTGAAGATCATGCACTCTTGCACACTTTACATGTTATGTTGCACACAATCCAATAGCCAATTTGAGATATGACAATAAAAAGTGAGGGTGTCTTTACACCTCAAACTAAAACCAGCATACCAATTGTATTAACTTGCACTGTTTTATTTTAGGAAATTTTCCTTTTCATTACACGACAGTTGAAGGGATTAGAGGACACCAAGAGCCCCCAGTTCAACAGATACTTTTACTTGCTGGAGGTGAGAAATTTCATTAAATTTGCAACAGTCTTTAGCAGCTTGGTTCAATGGTTTTGTGCATAGCAGTTTGATTGTAATTTCACATTTTGAACTGTGATTTGTGTAGAACTTGGCATGGGTGAAGTCCTACAATATTTGCTTTGAATTGGAGGACTGTAACGAGATCTTCATCCAGCTCTTTAAAACTCTCTTTTCTGTCATCAAGTGAGTACATCCTTTGTCATCATCTCTTACACTGGATTCACACCAAAAGCGAATAAAGCGTTTTGCGTGAGAAAATTACATACAAAGTCAATGCAAAGACGCGTACAGACGCGAACTCATGGCAGGCGGTGCGAATGACGCGAATCGGGCGGCGCGATTGCCACGAAAGCGCGTCAGTCTCGTCTTCCGCAAAGGTTTAAAATATTTGTCAGATCGCGTCACTCACACAAAATAACAAACTTTTCCCACGGGGTAATAAAGAGCGTGGAACGTGATTTTTCGCGATTGGTGTGGTAACCCAGCATTAGAGTTTGTTTCTGGTTCATAGACTTGGTGTTTCGCATGTCTCTGGTTTATGCAACTGTACATTCTCCCTCTCTTTCCCCCCTCTCTTAGTAACAGCCATAACCAGAAGGTGCAGATGCACATGTTGGACCTGATGAGTTCCATCATCATGGAGGGAGATGGAGTGACGCAGGAGCTGCTGGATACAATCCTCATTAATCTCATCCCTGCTCACAAAGTAGCCAATTACACACTTAATTGTTGAATTATACAAGACCTTATGACTACTCATTATTACCCAATCCCATCACAGATCTCTAATCGTTTTGTGGTTTTGCTTTTTTATTCTATAGAACTTGAATAAGCAGGCATATGACCTGGCCAGGACACTTCTGAAGAGAACGGTTCAGACCATTGAAACCTGCATTGCCTCAGTGAGTCATATGTCATTTCCCAATTTCTGATTCACTATCAAAAGCGTTTTCAATTATGCTTATTGTATTTATGGCTAGACAATGAAGTTAAACTTAATATAGTGTAAAATGCATACCCGAGAGCACAAAATGTGTATAGAAAGCATAAATGTAATATTACTTTAACTATCACTTATAACACTTATAATGATGTACTATTAAGGGGGTGATATGACACGGCTAAAACAAATATTATTGTTTGTTTTAGATGTAATGCTATGTGTATACACGATTTAAGGTTAAAAAATGCTGTATTTTCCACATACCATGCATGTTTGTATCTCCTCTTTGCCCCGCCTCTCTGAAACGGGCGGATTTTGAACAAACCTCATCGCTCTGAAAAGCGAGGTGTGCTATGATCGGCCAGTTAACCAGTGGGTAGTGATTGGTCGAATACTGCAAGCGTGTGACGAAATGTAATGCCTCTTACCGTATTCGGAACATCAGGTTCCAAAGCAATTTTACTGACAGGTACGCCCACCTCACTTGCGTATACATTTGGGCAGTCTTAGTCAAATCATACCACGAACCCACGTAGATTTGTGGGGGTGTGGTTACACGAGGTGTTTCAGGCAGATCTGGGTGAGCATTCGCTTTTAGATAGAATGCATCTTTTGTTCCGACACTTTAATTTTTGCAATTTTACGTGTCTAATACATGCATGGGTATTCGTGCCACATGACCCCTTTAATAGTCAAAAGTGGACCAAAATATGCTTTCAAGTTCAGGCACAATGTAAATCTAAAGAGAAGCAAGTTTTTTTTCTCAATTCACTTTTATTTAGAATGAGTTTTGAGAACAAGTGTGAATATGCTTTCAAGTGTGAAAGTATTTGTTCTTATTGACAGTTGAGCATTGACACTGCTTATTTCAGAAACAAAGACTTATGGATTGTTTTCTCTTGTTGCAGTTCTTTAATCAGGTGTTGGTGATGGGGAAGTCCTCTGTGAGTGATCTCTCTGAGCACGTCTTTGACCTCATACAGGAGCTCTTTGCCATTGACCCTCTGCTTCTTGTGTCTGTGATGCCACAGCTTGAGTTCAAACTGAAGGTGACCAAACTCGTGCACTGGCGCAAACAATCAAACTTGTTGCTTAAATGTACAGTCGTGGCCAAAAGTATTGGCAGTGACATACATTTTGTCTTGCAAAGTTTGCGGCTTCTGTATTTGTAGATTATTTTGCCACATGCTTCTGTGGTATACTGGATATCTTAAGTTAGCATGTCTTAAGTTTTAAAGGCGTTTATTGGCAAAACATAAAATATGCAAAGAGTCAATATTTACAGTGTTGGGCCTTGTTTTTCATAACCTCTGCAATTCGCTCTGGAATGCTGGATATCAGCTTCTGGGCCAAATACTGATGGCAAACGTTTCTTGCCTCATTAGTGCTAAACTGCTTGTCCACTCGCTTTTTGAGGATTGACCACAGGTCCTCTATATGGGATTGACATTTGAATTATTTAAAATGCATGTGATCACTCTGCATAATAATCTCTAAACAATGTGAATAAACACCACAACAGCTTAACTAATCTTGTTTGTGTAGAGTAATGACGGAGAGGAGAGATTGGCTGTAGTCAAACTATTGGCTAAACTCTTTGGCGCAAAAGACTCTGAACTGGCCACTCAGAATCGGCCACTCTGGCAGTGTTTTCTGGGAAGGTGAGAATCTCTTGCAGCAGGAAAAACTGGACAGAAGGAGCGCTTTTCTTATTGAAATCACCATTATTTTGTTTTGAACAGGTTCAATGACATCCACGTTCCTGTGAGACTGGAATGTGTGAAGTTTGCTAGCCACTGCCTGATGAACCACCCAGACCTTGCCAAGGATCTTACAGGTGTGTGTGGGTTAAATGTGTTGTCAGTTTATTGCTGTAGATCCTATGTAACTCATATCTTGCTGCGTGTGACATCATCAGATTTTCTGAAGGTGAGATCACATGACCCTGAGGAGGCTATCAGACATGATGTCATTGTCACCATCATTAACGCGGGGAAGAGAGACCTGAACCTGGTGAATGATCAGCTGCTGGGGTTTGTCAGGGAAAGGATGCTGGACAAGAGGGTGAGACAGATAAAGAATTACATGAATGTAGAGTTCGAGTAGAGCTGCACGTTTAATCGTTAAAAGATCACAATCTCTATTCAAACACCCACACGATCTCATTAATGAAAATCAATGATTCTCTTGTGTCTATCACACTAAAATCATAACACTTCAATCTGTGCTAGTGCACTGCGTTATTAGAGCTTTTCATCAAGTTGCCCAGCATTTCATGTTTTCAGGTTATTTTAAACTGTTATCAGGTGATACTACGGTGTTATGTTTATCAGTTGTGTCTTTCTTCAAAGACCCCTTCAAGCAGGCTGCAATTTAGATGTCAGGCAAATTGATAAATCTTTCTAAAGACTTTAATTGCAAGTGTCACCTTATCGTGCCTGTCCAGAATCGTGCAGCTCTAAGTTAGAGTCTGATGTGAAGTGAATTATGCAGAATGTCAAACGAATAATCTAGTTAAATGTAACTAAAATTGAATAAAGTATTTCATATACTAGAATGTTAAACCTCAACACAATGTAAAGCTTTGTGTGATTTCTTTCAGTGGCGTGTCCGTAAGGAAGGAATGATGGGTTTAGCACAACTGTATAAGAAGTACTGTCTTCACCATGAGGCTGGGAAAGAGACCGCTCTGAAAATCAGCTGGATCAAGGACAAACTCCTACACATCTATTACCAGAACAGCATAGATGACAAGTATGAGCTACAAACACGTTCAAAGAAATAATTTGATGTGCTTTATTGTTTCTTATATAAGTCAATGTAGCATGTGTGAAATTTTAAACCACTGGTTGTTATTATTCATACTGTGTGTATGTTAGGTTGCTGGTAGAGAAGATCTTTGCACAGTACATGGTTCCTCACAGTCTGGAGACTGAGGAGAAGATGAAGTGTCTGTACTATCTTTACGCCTGTCTGGACACCAATGCAGTCAAGTGAGTCTTGATAGACTGCGTCCTGTTTTAAAAGCTGTATCTGATATATAGAGTCTTTAGTTCTCATCTAACTCATTGATGTTGTTTCAGTTTATCAGTATTAACAGCACTTAATCTCACTAATGAAATGTCTCGTCTCATTCTTCCAGAGCACTGAATGAAATGTGGAAGTGTCAGAATATGCTGAGAGGTCTCGTTCGAGAACTGCTGGACCTACACAAACTGCCTACAGTAAGTCACGAAGACATGTTTTTATACAGTTCTCATGGAACTGATTCTCAATTGGAATTATAGGGATAGTTCAGCCCAAACAATTCATTCTTTATTCTGGTTTTTCTATACTATCGCATTCACCACCTTTCGGGCTTCAAAAACAACCCAACGAAACACACAATTATAAAAGTGATCTGTAGTTTCTCGTTTGCTATATTGTAACTCTTCTGAAGTCATTATTAGCACGTTATATGAACTACTTTTTTTTGTATGTCAGTGGCTTGTTTCATAAACTGATTTGACTAGTCTTACAAGTCATCAGTTTTTTTTCTGACAAAAAGTTAAATTGGTCTCATTTAAATTTACAAAGACTTGCTAGTTGGTCAGACTACTTATTTAATCTAGGTGTGGTAAAAAAGAATATTCAAAGTAGTGTTTACTGTTTAGTTTTTATTTTGTAGGTGTGTATATCATTCAGTTAAGAATTTTGCTGTAGTTGTTGAATAACTTTGATGCTTTTCTCTCCATGCAGTCTGAAGCAAACACCACAGCCATGTTTAGCAAGCTAATGACCATTGCTAGTAAGTAACATGCATATCTTCTATAAACATACAGTTATGAGAGATAACAGGTTTTACAGTGTACAATCTCTCACTCCCTCAGAGAATCTCCCAGACCCAGGAAAAGCTCAGGACTTCATGAAGAAGTTTAATCAGGCTCTGGGCGAGGATGAGAAATTACGTCTTCAGCTCGACCAGCTCATCAGTCCCACCTGCTCCTGCAAACAGGCTGAACAATGTGTGGTGAGTTTAATCATCATTACATCATCATCATCAGTCACATTCAGAAACCCTTCGGAAATGTTTGTGGTCACATTGCTGAAAAGTATACAGATTTTCATTTGTTGAGCATTTATGTGTCTACAAAAAACAATTCATGTATCTTCTTAAGGAATATTGAATTATTTGGGCATGTTTTTTCAGAGAGAAATCACACGAAAGCTGACTTTCCCCAAGCAGCCCACAAATCCGTTCCTGGAGATGGTGAAATTCCTGCTGGAGAGAATCGCACCTGTTCACATAGACTCTGAGGCCATCAGGTACTGTGTCTGAATGAGGAAGCTAAGAAATGCGTTGTCTTTGGGGAAAGTTGAGTTAATAAACATGCATTTGGCGTTTTCGAAAATGTTTCATATGTAGCTCTATTTTTTGATCCGATTAAAATTCACATCGTTTTTATTAATTACATGTTTTGCTTTTTAAATAAACAATTCAACATCCACAATAAAATGATTCACATGAGACAATGCCAGTTTTTCTCTTTCTACACTAACACATCGCTGTTTTGTAGAATAGTCATTACAATAGCAATTGATGTTGATATACTGGATCTAAACTATGTCTGAATGTACTGATCTAACTTGAATGCTTGCCAAATAACACAGTCAGTACTCAAGATCCAATATTCAAAGGAAATTGAAATTGTGCACAGAAGAGAATGCACGCCGGTATAGAATGTGGACTCATATCAGTGCACCTGCAGAAGCCAGAAAAGAGTGAGAGAGGAATAGAAACTGAGTGAGTGGGAGAGAGATAAGGGCAATATTGGCTGTGTGGTTTTTTCCAACGGTTGTGTAACAGACTTGAATGGCTGTTTAAGAGTGAGACACCTAGTGAGGGATATGTGTAACTACAGCTTTTGAATCACTGTAATGATATATGGTTTGTGTGCGTACAGTGCATTGGTAAAGCTGTTGAATAAGTCAGTCGAGGGTACTGCTGATGATGATGAAGAGGGAGTAACCCCTGATACTGCCATCCGCGCTGGGCTCGAGCTGCTCAAGGTTAGTACTGGGAAATGTACCGGGATACTAGGATATTGCAGCTTTTAATTCTGTTTTTGCCATATTCTTGACTATGTGTAAAAAGTTTCCTATTCGATCTCTCACCCCAGATTTTGTCATTTACTCACCCAACTGCATTCCACTCAACTGAGACCTACGAGTCTCTGCTGCAGTGTCTGAAGATGGAGGACGATAAAGTAGCAGAAGCTGCAATACAGATCTTCAGAAACACAGGACAGAAGATCGAGACAGAGCTGCCACAGATTCGCTCGTACGTATACTTTTAATCAACTGTTAGGAGCTGGTACCAAAAGTTTAAACATTTGTGACCCAGTCTGTGAAAACCAGGCTAAAGTCTGCGAATCAAATGATGAGATAATGAGCATTTAAGTTTGATTTCAAGGATTGATTTCAATATTTGACATTTGGCATTACTCAGTCAATATATTAAAGGTAACAAGGTTACAGAATGGTCTTAATATTATGTAGAAAGACAAAAAATGACTGGGTCACATTTAGTCTGCTTATCGACTCTGTTAAAGTGAAATATAAAAGTTTGGTTTAGCAAAACGTTGTTTTGTCTTTGTGCAGGACTCTTATTCCCGTACTGCATCAGAAGGCAAAAAGAGGCACCCCTCACCAGGCGAAACAGGCAGTCCATTGCATCCATGCCATCTTTCACAACAAAGAGGTCCAATTAGCTCAGATATTTGAGGTAAATGCGTGTGCCTGTAGCATTTTTTTACATTAACAACAATTGATATAAATTTCAAAGAACTTTTTTTTCTAAATGCCAGAACATCAACTGCAACAATTTGCCTGAGAAAGGAGTTGCCAGAAAAGTTCTGTATTGACCCTCTGAACTAAAATGTTAACACTAAGATAATCTATGCAGTTCTTGACATTGTGACTCTTAAATGATGATGATAACCCGATGACATAACTGTAAATATATTGTACAGGAGCCTTATTTTAATCATTCCTCTTTTCGTCTCGCTGTCTTGTTTCAGCCGTTGTCTCGCAGTCTGAATGCAGATGTGCCTGAACAGCTCATCACACCACTCGTCTCCCTCGGGCACATCTCTATGCTGGCCCCAGATCAGTTCGCATCACCCATGAAGTCCATCGTAGCCAATTTTATCGTGAAGGACCTTATGATGAATGACAGAGTGAGCTTGATGATTTAGGACTCTTGTTTGAGCATGTTACAGCGTTTAGTGCTCTGTAAGTTCAATCATATCTCTTCCTCTCTCTCTCTTAAGTCTGTGGGAAACAAAAATGGACGACTCTGGACAACCGATGACGAGGTTTCCCCTGAAGTGCTGGCTAAGGTAGAGCTTTTGTTTAGTCACATTGAGTAAACAACATCACTTGGCGCTTTGTGTGTATTGATATGTGTGTGTTGCAGGTGCAGGCCATTAAGCTGTTAGTGCGTTGGTTGCTGGGAATGAAGAATAATCAGTCGAAGTCGGCTAACTCTACTCTCAGACTCCTCTCGGCTATGCTAGTCAGCGAGGGAGACCTCACAGAGCAGAAAAAGATCAGGTACTGCCTGCTTGGATTGTGTAGAATCATGAAACTATATACTTGAGGCTAATTGACTTCTGACGTGACATTTTTGTGTTTGTAAATATAGTAAGTCTGACATGTCCCGACTGAGGCTTGCAGCAGGAAGCGCCATCTTGAAACTGGCTCAGGAGCCTTGCTACCATGACATCATTACTCCAGAACAGTTCCAGCTCTGTGGACTCGTCATTAATGTGCGTTTGACACACAACTCCTAAAAATCCCACACATGCATGGAAATGTATTGACTTTTTTTTTTTTTAGAGATATTGACTATATTGATGCACGTTTTTCTAATATCATACAGCGTAAAATGTTGTTCCAAACTTGTCTATGACTCCTTCTTCTGTGCATCACAGAAAAATATTTTTTGAGAGATGTCTGTGGTTTTGTGTCTATACAATGGAAGTCAATGGGGGCTAGTGTTGTTTGTTTACCAACGTTTTTCAAAATATCATCATTTGTCTCTCTCTCACTACAGGACGAGTGCTACCAGGTTCGACAGATATTTGCTCAAAAGTTGCATGTTGCCCTGGTGAAGTTGTTGTTGCCCCTGGAGTACATGGCTGTATTCGCTTTGTGCGCTAAAGACCCAGTAAAAGAGCGACGTGCTCATGCCCGGCAGTGCCTGCTCAAGAACATCAGTGTCCGCAGAGAGTACATCAAACAGAATCCCATGGCCCATGGTAGATACACTCATTCTGAGTTTCTGTGATTCTTCAGCCTGGACCACAATTTATTTATCTTGTTTATCTTCTGTTGTCTTTCAGAGAAACTGCTGTCTCTCCTGCCAGAATATGTAGTGCCATACATGATCCATCTTCTAGCTCATGATCCAGACTTCACCAAACCACAGGACTTTGAGCAGCTCAGAGACATCAAAGAGTAAGAGTGTTAAATTGTCTGTTCACATACATACACTATATATATATATATATATATATGAAGTGTTTGGTTCCAAAATGAGATAGATAAATCTGTTTTAAGATTCTTTCAAAAATTATGTTTTTTAGTATCCAATTAATATCAATCAAACTGCAGTTGGTTAGTTTTGATTAAAGCCATAATAACTAAAGAATACAGCTAACTAACACAATAAAACACAATAAAAACATGATGACATAATAAACATGATCTCATTTTGGAAACAAACTGTTCATGTACACACACACACACACACACACACACACGTAGTTATAGAGCCAAGTTATGCATTTTAAAGGTGGACAGGGATGAAAAATCTAGTTCTAAGTATTGCTTTTTTAATATTTCAAGAATTTCTAGAAGAATGTGATGTTAATTTGTTCAGAGTAATATTTTGGTTAAATATAACTGTACCAATGTACCAGTACAAATGTTTTTAAAAGATCACGATGCACTGCAGATATTTTTGGTATTCACCTGGTTGAAGTCTGTTATCTTTCACCTAAAAGTACATTACGATTAAAATGAACTTTACTTTTCCCGTCTTCAGGTGCTTGTGGTTCATGCTGGAGGTTTTGATGACAAAAAACGAGAATAACAGTCATTCATTCTTGAGGAAGATGGTGGAGAACATCAAACAAACAAAAGACGCTCAATCCCCCGACGACCCCAAGGCGAACGAGGTAAGTCACTTTTAACCTGTTAGGGTCTGACTGGATGCGAACTTGGTGACGCATCAAGTGTGTTTACATATCTATGTTTTTACCGTTTTTACGAATTCACAGAAACTGTACATCGTTTGCGACGTGGCGTTATTTGTGATTGCAAACAAGAGCACTTCCTGTCATCTGGAGTCACCAAAAGATCCTGTGCTGCCTAGCAAGTTCTATACCCCACCGGATAAGGTAATCTTCACTTTGATGGGCCACTCTGTTCTTTACAATCTGACATTCCTAGGAAACTCATTCCATGTCTCCCTCTCTGTAGGACTTTATTAATGATAAGGAATATCTGTCAGCAGAGGCCAGAACAGTTCTTCAGACAGGAAAAATCCAGGTAAGGATTTTAGCTGACGCATGCTGCCCTTTCTTACTGTATGCGAACGATATCCGGGTGACTTTTGCGTAAATATACAGTAAAGTTAGAACATTAAGATCTCTGGGGTTCATAAGGCAAATGTGTTTGGGAACTTCTGCTTTATACAACTAAAACTGGATAATAAATGACTTGACTACATATTCAGCCACCACCAAAGCCGACACCTGTTCTGGGAACAGTGAACAAGGCGTTAACGGGAACGGCGCGTAGGCCATACGCTAAAACCACCACCTCAGAAACAGGAAGCAACGTAAGCACCAACTCCCAGCCCAGCTCCCCTGCAACAAATAAAAGCAGGTTTGTGTTTATTCACACACTCTTTGGAAAAGACAATAAAATTGTAACTTCCATTGACAAATTCTCTGTGGCTCTCTGTAAAGGGATGCCAGTTCTGAGGCCTCTGAAACAGGAGCGAGAGAGAATGAAGAGAATCCAGTCATTACGAAAACAGGAGATGTAAAAAAGGTTGGTGAGAGCCTGTGTGAAGCATGAAAGTGATACACGTGCTCACATAGGTCGTATCTTTATTGGGTTTTTTTGTTTGACAGGAAGACACTCCTCAGGCCAGCGGGAGGAAGCGCGCTGCTCCTGCAAGTGACGGGACCGAAAACAGCCAGTCCGTCAACCCTGCAGGGTCACAGCCCCCTCCCAGCAAACCTCGACGGGGTCGACCCCCTAAAAACCCCGCTGGTGTAGCCACGCCCGATAAAGAGACCGGGGCTACGAGGGGGGGAGGAGCCGGACGCGGCCGGAAACGAGCGACACCTGCTGAGGATCCCACCTCCACGGCCTCCGCTGATCCAATCAGTAGCAAGACACCAAAACAGCAGAAAGAAGCAGGGCCACAGAGACAGATCGACCTGCAAAGGTATCTAGGTGTAAATGAAATGACGCAGGCCTGCAATATATGTGATCCCACACTAACTCTTTTAAGTTAGATCATTGCTCTGGAAGGATGGCATTTAATACATTTGTTTAAAATAACGTTTCGATTAATATTTGTGTTCTTTGTGTAGTTTTACACAGTAACTGCCAGGAATAAGGTACGAGAGGATTCGGTTGCACTTTATTTTACAGTCCTGTTTCCCATGTACACACTGACCACGTTTACATGCACGTCAGTAATCGAATGATTTGCCTTATTCTGAGTAAGCTAATATTACGATTAAGGTGTTTACATGAGTCGCTTTAATAATATGTCTTTCATGTTCCCGTTTTACACTACATAGTTCGATTAATGGCGTACGTCATTACGTCCCTAAGCGACGCCGTTCGACGTTCCCTCCATAATTGCATGTATCAACAAACAGTTCGTCTTCGCCATGGTACCACATACAGTTTTTGGTGTTTCATTTATTTTCTAGAATTGTTGGCATCTTTCTTGTTTCCCGCTCGGACCAAAAATGTGCTTTCTTGCTTGAAGCCATGTTTTTTGCCGTAAAACAAAACGGCTGTCCACTGCCGTGCGTGTGTGTAACCTGTCGCACAGTGCCGCAAAAGTTCCTATGCGCCGGTAATAGTGCGATTAAGGTGTGTACATGTCTATACCGCACTTCGATAATGCGACTAAAATAGGAGATTTGTGTTTACTACGATTATGAGTTTAGACGGATTAAGCTCTGTATACATGGTCCATTCTTAATCAGAGTATTGTCTTAATCGTGTTAATATCGGATTATTGTTGTCCATGTAAATGTGGTCAATGTGTACTGATTACAGTAAATAAAGTAACTGGTTAATAATAACAACTAGGTACTAACCCTGAACCTACCCCTAAACCATGAAGTTACCTTATACTACCCAGTACTTTCTTAGCTAAGTACACTATAGGTACACGTACTATAAAATAAAGTGCAACCGAGGATTCTTTTGTAGGTGTAGTGTCTCATCATTTTGTTAAATTCATAAATGCATCTTCATGTGTGAACGATCAAAAAAGATCAAAGTTGTTACATTGGCATGGAAGGTGACTGAGCTCTCCAGAGACACCAAATGTTTTTCGTGGTGAGATTTCGTAGCGTTACGCATCAAATTTATATATATTGAACTTAAGGTCCATAAAAATGAAAACCCTCCCTGATTGTCAGATGGGTTTTGCATTAAAAGCATTTGAACGACCCAAGTACATTTCGAATTTGGCTCACAAATGCGAATCGACATCATTCAGCAAAAAAATTTGCATCCAACTCTGTGTAAATAATTTTGTTAGAATCCAGCGCGTCTCTCGGCACGAATTTGCATGGGACGTGTAAACAGGCCTCTCCTCATGTCACCTTTCAAACAAGTCTGCATGTGTAGATGAGGCAGATGTTTTGTTTTTTGTCCAAGATCAGCGAAGGTAGTAGCACAGCGAGATCAGCAAGTATCTCTGAAGACATATGGAAGTGAAGGGGAGACAGAGAGAGAATTTGAGTCCAGCCCAGAGTATCTGCTCTCGCTCACACAGCTTCTGGAGCAGCAGGGAGAAACCATTCACACGCAGCCCATGGGTGCAACAGGCCCCAATCAGGAAGTGTCCATCTATACAGCAGAGCAGGGGGAGCTGTCAGTGAGTGTTTGAGAGGAAAATTCAGAGTAATGCCAAGCCGTAACCTGATAGGTTATGAGATGTTTTTGCTTAAAGCAAATGGACAAGATGACTGTTTGTTAATTTCCCCCTTTTTGGAAGTTAAAAGTTTTGGTAATAAGTAAATGCCCTACTTGTAGTTGCTTTGTCATGCTGCTATGATATGGATTGATTTACATGATTCTCTTTGTTTCAGGTAAAGCGTAGATTTATAAAGACCAGGACGGTCAGGCAGTAAAGGACGAAACGACCCAACCCGAAGAGACTCATTCACATCACATCCACATCAAATGCTCTTCACAAATCTGAACTGTCATTGCCCCGCACCTCAGATTATGAGGAGGAATTCTTTAGATTCAGATGTTAAAACTTGTATGTAGAAACACAAATCTGTTTCTCTTCATTCGTTTTAATTTGTTTTTTGGCATTTTCTGTTGAAATGTTTTCTTGTTGCTCTTTGCCTCCATGTCTGGAGCTATTTTTAAAAACATTTAAAAAGAAAAAAGTTTTAATCCAAACTAAGGTTGCTTATTAAATGCCTGGAAAGGTTTTCTACCGTTTTCTTCCCCGTCTCCTCTTTTAGTCCTCTATTAAACCAAAAGATTCTACGGCCCGGTTTCACAGACAAGGCTTATCTTAAACCAGGACTATGCCTTAGTTGGATTAGGATATTTGAGTCACTTTTATAAAACTGCTTTATAAAGAAACATTACCTATGTGCATTTTTAGACAAAATAATGGCACGGACATATTTTACGATATGTTAGGGGAAGTTATTTTCAGTTGAGACCACTCAAATATTCATTTAAGTCTGGGACTAGCCTTAAGCCTCGTCTGTGAAACCGGGCCTAGAAGTCACATTAAATTTATGAGGCAGGCACCGCAGGTGAAAGGCCACTATGATTCGCTGCTATTTATGCTGTTGGGTATGCAAGAATGGATTCCTCATACTGTTGCCTTAAATTTCACAGCATAGCGAGATGCATTTGCTCCATGTGGAATTTAACGCATTTTCTAATTAGACGTACTAAATTTAACTCTTGTACAGCGCATAAATACACAAATTAGGCCATTTAATCATTTCTCCCCTCCCTGACCAGGAAATTCAAAGGCAGTCAATTGTGAAAATGTGTATATCAGTACTGCTTGACGTTTAAGACAAAAAAATCCCATTGATTTCAGGTTTGTGACTATTTTTAAAGAAAGATACGCATTTTAAGTGTGACACGTCTACAAAAGAAGGTACAGAGGACTCATTCACGGTATAATTTCACCTTTTTTTAATTCAAAAGAATATGACAGTTTCACAATAAATAACCATGCTTGTACGGCTCGAGTAGGTTTTTTCTGTTTCGCTTTGTAAAGGAGCTTAAAGTGACTAAACCCAGAGCCCATGACCTGCATTTCTCCTTTGGACAGAAATTTGTGTCCTTTAATGTCCCACTTCTTCGTGCAATATTGAACAAGATGATCACTACAGGAAGACAGTCTTTTGTTTTTTGTGTCATTTTCGTTTTTCATACAAAATATAAATCCAGCCATCGATGGTGCATTCTAGAGATGAACAGTACTTTATCCCAAAAGAAAACTTGGCTGTATGTACATGAGAAAGGAGGTATACAAAAGCAACTAGCTGTGAAAGTGGGAGCGTTTTCATAGGATTGTGGGAATGCCATCAAATCGAGGGAGGGCAAGCAGTAATAGGAGAACAACATTTAACACTTGACTCCTGTAACAAAACAAGGTGAAACCAGATTCATAAAGCGTGATTTGACAATCGCCCTTGGCCCAAGCTTTCAATAATGGTTACACTGCAGCTTGGGAACGGAATCGTTGACAGCTAACTGCTTAGAAAAACACCTCACACTCAAAATCTTCAAACTTCCGAAATGTTTACTCCTTTTACTTGTGTCGTAGTGACAGAATGTGTCTCACTGTCTTGATTGTGCCACAAAGAAAAGGGCCAATCTCATTAAGAACAACCCTCAAGACTTTACTTTCTCATCTCTACATGTACAAAATTTGTCATGAGTATTACACTTAACTGTAACGTTTCATACAATACATTCTTCACAAAAGAAAAACGAAACAAAAAACTCAAGAGGCAACTTAAGGTATGTCTGTCAATGATCAAGAAGCCAGAAGTCCTACAGCTGCCTTTCAAAACAAAAGTCTCTGTGACAACCAATCCCATGTTCACCCCTTCCAAAACAAAGAGGGAAAAGTGAGAGGGCAAATCTTCCTTTTAATAGGTAACACTTCAACGAATGATTCTGAAACCTTGTCTGCACTCGCAACATAACACCATGTCATCTGGCCACATCGACTGCTGTACAGGGCTGATAAGTGCAAAAAAAAAAACATTAAAAGAATCAAATGAGCAAATAAAATCACACATTTGTTCATAGTAAGAGAACATTAAAGAGAAGCGGTAATTTTGATTTTCTTTTAAACGCTAATATCCCAATCAAAAAAATCCATTTTATGATTTACAAAAAAACAACATTCCTGCTGTTTCATCTTTCAGATTTGCACAACCTTAAATATTCTAATTGACATGTACTAACATTGTTTCAAAGATGCAAGTGGGTGTTCTTTCATTTCTTTTGGTGTGAGATGACAATGACACAGGCTTTGTCTGTTCTTGGGTTTCTTTACACGTCCTAAATCTGAGGGGGAATGATTGTTACAAGGCAAAAAATCAAAATGTTGGGAGAAAACGCAAAACATGAACATTTGCGAAGACAGACAGACAGGCCATGTTCAAATTGTCTCGAAGCCTAACTGCTGCCACTGCAACCTCTCAGAGCTCTTCCTCAAAGATTCACTCTGAACACAAACCTAGACATGTGATGCATGTATGGATGAGTGGGGCATGATGGGGGAAATATGGCCTGGTGAAGAGAACAGGGCGATCAGTTGCTTAGTAGCAGCTCTGTCGCCGTCTCCACATCCCACGATTTTGACGACAAAGCTACTATTACTGCATTCTGAAAAAAGACAAAGAACATATTTTTTGTCAACTTCCTTTTCACAGTGGCATCATGATGACATCATAATTCAGATAAATCATTGTTTAATACACAACTAAGGCCAATGCACATGCATCTCTAATTTATTAACCATATTAGCCACTATGCAGTAGTACTTACTTTGTCAAAGCCCATTGCACAAAGTTTGTCTATTTTGCGTGTGTACTCGGGACAGGATGCGGGAGCACCAGCGTAAACGTGGGACCAAAGCCGAGCGGTTTGTTTAAACATTTCTGGATTCTGCTTATACTGAAAAACAACGGCAACATTTAAATAGATTTCAATTATCTGTCATTATTGGTCATTATTTATAATTCACGCACACATGATGTACCTGATTGGCTACCACAGCATCCTGTGGATCATCTGGCTCAGCGGCAGCTAACAGAGCCTGTAGTGAAAGGAGAACTGTTCGCAGTGTCATAGCAGCAGCCCTGTACAGGACATTGAATAAGAAAGAGTGCCGATTTGAAAGGGTTACAGGACTGTTCAGAAAGAATGAATGGCATGTTAAAAACTTGGCTATGATGGATAATAGCAAACGCAAACCGGTTCAATAACTGTATGCACTCACCACTGGTCTTTTAAAATGTCCAAACATATTGCCCCGGTAACCGAACTTATATTCGGATGCCAGATCTTCGTAATAAACCGCACCTGAGACGACAGTAAAAATGTTAATCAACTTTAAGGATGTTTTTATTACACATTCCAGGTGTGTATACTGTAAATCATTTATTGGTGCTCGATATTCTAATAAACCGTAATAAATAAAAAGTCCTCCCAACCCTTGCTTCCATTCTGGTATTTATTCTATTCATTATCAACAGATAAAAATGAAGTCCCACATTTTTCTTAAATATTCTGTTATGGCCAATTCCGTGTGAATGTCAACCTTAAGATTAAATATCAAGTTTTTACCAAAGGTTTTTTTCACCATACTGATAGGTCAGATGTCAACGTTTGGTGGTTTAAATAACCATTTTAAGTCTCTCAAAGTTTTTAAAGCATGTTTTTGTTTTTAAAGCCTAGTTTTCCCAGAGTCAGGTATGTGAATTGTCACATCCATAACAGTCCATATTCCTCATAAATGGATGAAAATCAAAATATAGTAACTAATTTATATTCTTTAAAGTGCCATCCCTTCTCCATTATTATTGCTTCTGGTTTGTGCATTTATATTCACAGAAATCACATCCATAACACAAATCTTTCCCTCTTTAAAAAGAGAAAACTCATGAATAGGCTGATTTTTCTGATGTCTGGACTCTATCATCAGGGGTTTAGTAAAATATGCTTTAATATATTCTCTGAGAACTTATATTTCAAGTTTTGTCTAAAAATGTCTGATCCATAATGCTGAAATTGCCCTACTCTAGGAAATATGCAAGATTACGGAAATAAACAACAGGTTATCTAACAGTGATCCCAATTACTTTAACATTAACTGTCACATAAAACAAAGAAAACAAATCACAAATAAACGATTACCTTGGGTGGATTAAAGGGATATGTCTCCGGGATCTTGATCTCTAGCTGATATCTGCCTCCTGTATTGAAAAATGATCTCATACGTTCAGTCTTGCCATATTGGCCCACCACACGCATGCAAATGCACAAATCATGGCAGCCATCCAGAAGAGCGATTAAAAGAGCCCTACCTTCATACGGTGTGTCTGGTGGTCCTGCTATTTCTCCCTTTAACTCTGTGAAGTTTTCATCCACCAGGTCTACTTTTATTTGATTTTTACTTGTCTGTTACAAAGCAGAGCAAAAATAAGTTTATTAAAACTTAATATAAGAGTTATCCTGATAGTAGCTTGAAACACGGACACAAGGTTGTCTGTCTGTGTGATTCTGTTCTCAAAATACATCACAACATCAATGTATGCCTCTATAGCCCAGAACAAAGAAATGGCCAATACATTTTTAAGTCACGGGCTGTGTCTCAAAACCTACTACCTATACCTACCTAGACATCATTTGTAGCTCTCACAGGTTTGCATGATTTTCAAAAATGCTTTCTAGATAGGCAGCTCACCAAGTTAGGTTTTGACACACCGTCATGGTGCTGCACTCCTGAAAACTAGTCAAACACAACCAAGCTGACACTAATACATAAATAAATGTGATCGAGCATTACACCAGTTAAAAATGTAGCATACTTTACGATGCTCTAAACCCGATCGATACTATTATGCTAGCTTACTAAAGAAGTGTCAGTGAAGCTAGCACGCTAACTGTGCAATAGCATGCTACCACACAGACTACAGCTCGACAAAAGCCCTAAAAATACAGCAGAACCTGTCCGTACATGATTTTAACATTTTGTCTTTGTCTTAACACAACAACAGGACCACGTTTGGCTAATGTGTGACTTCCATATGTAAAGGCCTTGATCTGACAGCTCATGCTAACGTTAGCTTAGCATGCTACGCTAGCCCACAGGCTTCTGGTTGTTTATTCCCTGTAGTCCGTTTGTTTGTTCTAACGGCCATAATAGAGTGAAGTAACGTTTCGCAAACCTCTTCGCTTTTCAGCACTTCTTTGAATTCTCGTTTGATCCTCTGCACAGCGATATTTGCCATGGCGGATTGATGACTCTCTCTCACTCTCTCTCCTTACTCTCTTCCGCTGTTTTTGAGCCTCCAGTCCGCAAAGACTGATAGAGCTTCACTTTCACCTCGCTCTCTCGCTCTCTCGCTCTCTCGCTCTCTCGCTCTCTCGCTCTCTCGCTCTCTCGCTCTCTCGCTCTCTCTGTATGCCTTTGCTAGAAAACAAACGCTGAGCTCCAGTACATGCACTAGGAAACACAATGACAGCCTGGAAAACACTGCTTTTGTCCTCTCTGTTGAATCAGGTGGAGGTAATGTGCAGCAGAAAGATCAGATCCATATGGTGTTGCCACTGCTGTCACATGATTTTCACTAAAACCTAGACACATCTGTAACTGTCCAATGTGATTCTTCTCAAACACATCTGTCCGTTTGCATCCTAGGACAGGTTTATCATGTATAAGCCATAAGTGTGTTTAAGTTTTCCATAGTCAGGTAATAGGTAAGTGAATTGTCACATCCATAACAGAACTGTCACATTCACATTCCTCATAAATGAGCACATGCAAACTAACATTTTAATTCACAGAAATCCTAAGTATGTCTCTGATGTCTGGACTCTATCATCAGAGTTTCGTAAAATATAAACAGATGATTCATTATACAGTATTGGTAATAAATACATTCTCTGAGAATTTATAACGAGAATCCATAATGCGGAATTGCCCAACTATATGGAATAATCTGTAAAACACCATATTCCATAATAATCTCTGCGAATAGTTTAATGGTTATTATAAAATGCAAAAAGACATCTTCCACAGTCATGTGTTTATGCACCAAACATATTGTATATTTTAAAAGTTTGTTTCCAAAATGAGATAACTAAATAATATTTTTTATTATGTTATCATGTTTTTATTGTCTTAGTTAGCTGTATTTTTTGAGTTATTATGTCTTAAATAAAAACAAACGAACTGCAGTTTGATTGATATTAATTGGAATGCACAATAAAAAACATGACTTTTTGAAAAAAGTTATCTCATTTTGGAAATAACTCTTCATTTGGACATCAAAGTTAATCTCATTGTGGAGTTGTTTTAGGGTGAACAATTATGGTTTGCAAAGCCAAATCTATATGTCTATATTTGTGTAAATAATAATATTCATCATTTAGGTCAATTATAATAATCTCAATCTTTGGGTAGTATGGCACCTAACTGTAACGTGTACTTTTCGCTGAAACATAAGATTTGACTATTAAGGTTATAAAAATTAAAAACAGCAAACTTTTATCTAATGATGCTTATATACTGTACATAATATTTAAAAAATCTAATCATGCTAGGCTATAGCCCTACATAATAAAAAAATATCTAAAAGGACAAAGCACTAATGACAGTTTTACAATGTCATCATGAATCATTCATGCACTTGCTTTATTTTTTCAGCCTGTGGTTTGGAACGATCAACAGAAGGAAATGACACTTGACTGTATTGTCAGCGCAGCTGAAAGATCATTGGTTGTATTCTGCTCTCTATTTAAACATTCAACAACACGCATACGAGCAAATAGAGGCTTTCAGCATCTTTGAAGTGGGTTTAGGAGACACAATAACATTTCCCTATATGCTGTTTACCCGCATAGAACACCCAAACTTTATTATCACTAAAAAAAATCACTGCGTCTGAACTCTCCAGCTATTATGCTAACTGTACATTTGGAACTGTAAACATAAAGGTTGAATTCTGTTCCCTGACTGTGTAATCGGTCTGTATCCCTTCCCTTATATAAAATACTAGTGTATTTTGTAATATGTACAACAACGTAAACAGCAATGCAGCATGCTGATGTGGTCCGCGGTGAGAAAAGCAACGGCATGTCGAGTTTACAAAATCCGCCACATCTCACGTCATAGAGCGACGTGGCTCTCTCGCATTCCCTGATGCGCATTTACGAATCCTACTATGGTGGAATCACGTGGATGCGTGTCTCATGTATATTAATCACTTAATGTTGAGTTCGCCGGTAATATAGGAAATGGGGCTGGAAATATTTAATACAAACATAATTAATATTAATTTGGTCACGTAAATGAAAGCTTTAAAATGGATACCAATCAACGCCGGCACAACCTGTTTACTATTCATAAACCTGTCCTTCACCATAGTAAGATATACAGTTTTGGTTCCCTGATCCTTATCAACACACAGACGGAACAGCAGCCGGAGCTGCGGCCCAGTGCCAAAAACAGTGTGTACACAAGGAACATTGCACTGAATTCTGTCTGTGCGACTAGAGCTGGGGTTCAAAATTCACACATCGGTCCTCCTGATTTAAAGCGAATGGTGTTAAATCTCTTCGAGTGAGTTTGTCGAACTAGTCGGTAAGGCATCTTTCTTTGCACATCAATTTTGTTTTGCATTGGGATTGGTGACTTATTGATGCATTTCCTTTTTAGTTTCCAACGCTTTCTTTGTATCATACTCCAAATTGTTCTTTTATGAACTATTCCTTCTTTTTTAAGGATCAAATACATCACTACTGCAAACTGCTTTTACCAAAAAAATATGCGCTTCTCATGAAAGGAAGATATGTGCTTTTTATCATTTATTATTGCCATCATTTATTTTCTATTTTGTTTATAAAGTATAGGCTATATAACAGTATACATGATATATAAGAATTAATTTAGTAAACTTATGTAAACATGTAAAGGCTAAGGTAAGCTGCTTGCTTCGAAACTTTGTTTCGAAAGAGGAAGACAAAAACAAAAAAAATAAGTTATTAAAACCCCTAGTTAATGGTTCCTTAGTTACATTTACATTTTTAAATAACCTTACCTATTCTGTAAAACCAGGCATATTTTTAATTTCGTATCATTTTAAGACAATAATTTTTAAGCCGTTACATTTTTTGCTATTTAAGTAAACAGGTATTGCAGGTATTCAGTTTTTTACCCAGTCTGCGCTTGCAAGGAGACAAACGAAACAAACAAATATATACACACTACAGATTGACAATAATTATGTATCAAGATTAGGCCTCTCTAAAATGGTACATATAGGAAAAGAGTCATTGCTGCGTTACAGTAACTGTTGGCCAATAGGAAGTCTTGTAGTTGCTACTAAAGTTACATCAGCATTGCTTATTTGAATGTGTGTCATCCGAGATCCTACACCTGAAGCCATAATTGTCCACACCCATCCATTTGTGTTTGTGCTTTATTAGCCCGGTTTCACAGACAAGGCTTATCTTAAACCAGGACTATGCTTTAGTTAAATTAGGATATTTAAGTCACTTTGATTATAATGGCTTATATGAAAACAATACTGGTGTGCATCTTGACACAAAACAATGGATGGCAACTACATATTTTAAATATATCAGTGCCATTGTTTTGTCTTTAGATGCACACCAGTAATGTATCCTTCTAAGGGATTTTTATAAAAGCGACATAAATATCTTAATTCAACCAAGGCATAGTCCTGGCTTAAACTAAGCCGTTTCTGTGAAACCGGGCCTTGTACTTTTTATTATTATTTTTTGAGCGTGTGGAACCTGTTTTTATTTAGGATTGGATGGCAGAAGGAGGTTTTGACCCCTGTGAGTGCATTTGCTCTCATGAACATGCTATGAGGAGGCTCATCAACCTGGTGAGTTCTTCCATATTTTTCAAACAACATAACATTGTTCCATTTAATGGCACTTCACATTAGCCACTTTATATGTAATGAACTAAAACAAATGATCCATCTCTGTGTTACACCTCCATCATACTCTCCCTCACACTACCACGCCTCTCTCTGGTTCTCCCTCACCTCCTTTCACCTTATCAGACCGGCATTACTCTCGCCCGTACATAATTATTAGACTCGTTATCCTCACTATTTCAACACCACCAACAACACTAAAGTCTCTGTGCTTGTGTCTAATTTATATCCTGTAGTTTGCATCTCTTTTGTCCATTGTGAATTTGTTACACTGTGATTCATTAGTCAAAATTGAGTCTTGGACATTAAGTTTGAAATTAGGGGTTAAAGCAGTGGCTCTCAACAAAGGGGCTTCATATACAGTATATGGCCAAATACTTAGAAATATCTTGTTTTTCTATAATGAATTAACGTTTTTCCAGTTAATGTCAAGCTCTAAAATATTTTATTGGGTAGAAATTTTGAGTTTTTGTAAGTATTTTTGAATCAAATGGTGGGCCTTGGAGTCAGCAAGGTTGAGAAACATTGAGAGAACTAATAATAGAATAAATATTAGTCAAGTCAAACTTTATTTATAAAGCACTTTTTAGAAACAACAAGTGTTTGCCAAAGTGCTGTACAAGCATAAGCAATACCGTATAAGAATATCAAAAAGACAAACTATTAAAAAGTTCGGAAGATAAGATGAGAGTAAAATAGATTAAAATGAAATACAAATAGCAGCTCTCACACAAAGTTAAACCGCAAACTATAAAAATAGGTTTTTAAACTGGACTTGAAAATAGTGAGTGTTTGGGCGTTTCTAACATGTAGAGGCAGAATATTCCAAAGTTTAGGCCCCGCCACTGCCTGTCACCTCTACTCTTTAATCTTACACGGGACAATTAACAATGAAAGGTCGGCGGACCTAAGACCCCTCAACGTAGTGTATGACAGATATGACGGTGCCAGACCATTTAATGATTTAAAAACTAAAATAAGAATCTTAAAATCAATTCTGAACCTAACAGGAAGCCAATGAAGAGAGGCCAAAACTTTTCGTGTTCCTGTTAGCAAACGAGCTGCAGCATTCTGAACCATCTGCAGTCTGGTGAGGGAGACCTGGCTAATGCCTACATACAGTCCATTGCAGTAGTCAAGACGGGACGAAATAAAAATGTGTATAACCCTTTAAAAATCTTTAAGAGACAGAAAAGATTTAACCTTAGAAAGTTGCCTCAGCTGGAAAAAAATAGATTTAATTACCAGATTAATCTGTTTGTCCATTTTAAATTCATTATCCATTAAAACACCCAAGTTTTTTACAGAAGGCTTAACAAATGGTTTTAAAACATACAAGTCCAGGTCAGGAGCCCACAGGCGCCCCCTGGTTTAAGCAGTATAACTTCCGTCTTGTCTTTGTTAAATTTTAGAAAATTTGCCTTCATCCAGGCTTAAATTTCCTCAAGGCATCACAAAAGTGGCGGTATAGAGTTTGTATGTTTCAATGGCAGATATAATTGTGTGTCATCTGCAAAGCAATGGAACCCGATATTATACTTCCTAAGAATGGATCCTAGAGAAAGTATATATAGAGAAAATAGAATAGGCCCAAAAATAGAGCCCTGGGGCACCCCACATGAAAGACATGCAGAAGAGGACATAAAATCCCCAAGACGAACAGAAAAACTTCTCCCACACAGATACAAGCAAAACCACTTCAACACAGTGCCCTTTATGCCGACACAATGCTCCAACCGAGAGATCAAAATATCATGATCTACGGTGTCAAATGCAGCCGTGAGATCTAGGAGCATAAGTACAGCATAGTCGCTTGAATCGGTGGCAATTAGTAAATCATTAAAAACTTTCAACAGAGCTGTCTCAGTGCTGTGAAGGGATTTAAAACCAGACTGAAATACCTCATGAAGACCATGTAAATTAAAAAATGAGTACAGTTGTATATAGATAACATTCTCTAGTATATTGGAATAAAACTGGAGTTTTGAGATGGGCCTAAAATTCGCAAGGACCAATGAATCCAAATTAGGTTTTTTAATCACTGGTTCCACAATGCATGTTTAAACGACTGAGGTACCACTCCCGTAGCAAGACTGCTATTTGCGATAGATTGAATTTTAGATCCAATAGTTTCAAAAGCCTTTTTTTTATTTGAGGAGGAATTATATCCAGGCTACAAAAAGATGGTTTCATCTTACCAACAATCTCTCGCAAAGATTCAGTAGATACAAGCTCAATCTGATCAAAGACAGCAGGACACACAGTAGTGACAGATGGATCAGTAGAGAGAATAGAGATACTTGCTCTAACATCCTCGATCTTGTAAAGTTTTCACACATCTCGGCTGAGGACTGAAGGCAAGTAGATTGGGGAGTATTCAAGACAGCATTAATAGTGCTGAACAGAATACGAGGCTTGTGGGAATTGTTGTAGATCATATTTGAAAAGATACTTGGACTTTTCAGATCGAACAGTTTTTTTTATATTTATGCAACCTGTCTTTTAAAATGTTCAGAGAAATGTGCAGCCCATCTTTCTTCCACCGGCATTCAGCCCTCCTGCATTCAGCTCTGACAGCCCGAGTGACATCATTTAACCATGGTTGAACTTTAGGTTTAAGTTGAACAGACCTAAACGGAGCAATTGTACCCAAAATATTTTGACAGGTCGAGTAAAACAGAGAGGTTAATTAATCAGTGTTTAGACCACAGGAATATACTAAATAGTCCCCATCAATGCTGTTAAAGGCATCTGAAAACAACTCGATAGTTACAGGGGTAATTGACCGACAATAACGTGTTGGGACATTTGGTTTCAGATTACGAATGAAACAAAAATCAAATAAAACAGGCATGTGGTCAGAAAACGCTGCAGTACATATGTCAATGTTAGAGACAGGTAGACCACATGATAAAACCAAATCTAAAAACCAAAACCCAGTCATGTCTCAGTCACGCACAGAATTAGTGGTGAACTGTACTTGTTTTGTTGTTTGTGGGTCACTAATAAATTGCTGTTTTTATAGCGGGGAGATGTACTTCAATGTGTATTTAAAACCATGTTTAATTATAAAAACAAAGTAATTTAATTGTAGGTCGGTTTTGTAAAAATGACTGAAAACACTGTCACTATCACATATTTGATTTAAAGGTCCAGTAGAGGGAGCTAGTGTTGTTTTGCTTAAAGGAATAGTTCACTTTCAAAATGAGAATTCTGTCATCATTTACTCACCCTCTTGTCATTTCAAACCTGTATGACTTTCTTTCTTCCGCAGAACACAAAAGAAGATTTTCTGAAGAATGTTGTTAACAGCCCCCTATTCACTTGCATTCCTTACAAGAAAGTTAATGTGGGGCTGTTCTGTTCTGTTACCAACATTTTTCAAAATATCTTCTTTTGTGTTCTACAGAAGAAAGAAAGTCATACAGGTTTCAATTACAAGAGGGCTTGAAAATGATGACAGAATTTTCATTTTGAAGGTGAAGTGCTTCAGCCAAAGGCCCATGTGGTTAAATGTTATTCTATGTATTTGTAGAGTTCATAGATTTTTGTTGGTTGGTCTGTTGTTTTGGAGTAAGAACAAACATCTGGAATCTACTAGATTTTGTTCTATATTGAAAACCTTTTACTTTTTGTTTTCTTTTTTGGGAGTGTAAAAACAGCTTTTTTATAAGATGACTGCATGAAACCCCCACTAATTGTTTCAATTAAATTAAACATCAACCAATAATTAACATAAGAAGCATCTGTTTTTATTCTAATATTGCTTTAAGATTAAAGCTCTTACACGCGGTCCTAAAACCTGTTATCATTCCATTCCTGTATAATATATTTGTTTAGTCTTTTTGATAAATGAACATGTCCTTGTGATTCCTTTCTCAAGCTGAGGCAGTCCCAGTCATATTGTACAGACACAGAGTGCCTTCAGGAGAGTAAGTCCGTCCATCCCAAGAAAACAGAACAAACATTACATGTACGCTGTCCTGTTTTGTAACATTTTGGAATTTGTCTGTGTTGCAGTGCCAGGCCCAAGCTCCTCAGTTGAAGGGGACATCACTCTGCCTATGATTATTATGGGATGGCTGGTTCTGGCTGTTGTGCTTTTCCTGTTGCGCCCAGCCAGTTTAAGGGGCTCTACAGCCAGTGGCAAGCCTACTGCTCCCCATGGTGTAAGTCCTAAATAACTATAAATAACTATATACTGATAACTCCTAAATCAGTATAAGATAGTCATCATGATACCGAATAATGAAACAACATAAAACCGTATTTTGTCACTAAAAATTGCCTAAACTTAACTTCTGGTAGGCCTCTGCAAAGAATCAATAACTGTTGAGTAGTTTTAATTTAATATGATTAATATTAATATAATTATAAAATAAATTGTTATATTATAACCAAACATAGACAATTTCGGGCCAGGCGTGTGCTTCCAATGAAACCATCTATAAACTAAAATGACTCCCACAGTAAAGACAAGCAATTAAAAGTATAACAACTAAAATCTTCAAAATTGGATTTACTCATTGTTGTAAGCAGTTTTTGGAAATTGCTATAATTAATTTAGGTTTCACATTAATGGAATAGTTTTGTTAAAAATAATAATTTTGTCATTATGTATACACCCTCACGGTGTTCCGAAGCCATATGATTTATTTACTGTAGTTTATAAGACTGTGCAGTATATTCCGAGACGCTATCTCCTAAAGGCATTTTGTGATTTTATTCACAAAAATCATTCTCTTTGGCTCTTTGCACATTCATTAGTTAGGAAAGCAATGATGTGATTCATGAACAAATCATTTTATTAAGTCATGTTTCTTCAATGACTCTGTTGATCTGGTCACAGACTGGTCTAAATAATTTGCTTAAGAATCTGATACTGGTTAACAGCTTACAGCTGACAGTTCCTAACACAAAGCATATGACACATGAAAAACAGTAGATGAGTTGTATGAACCATCTTTATTTTACTTCCATGGTGAATTTCAATCCATCTTTTGTATTTCAAAGACAAAGTAATTCAGGCTAAAAACAACATGAGGGATCATAAATAATGACTAAATGTACAGGTGATCTTGTCTTTTAATCTTTGACTTGACTTTTCTTGTAATCACATTTGTCTCCCCTTTTAGAATCATGGCAGAGAGCCACCAGCACCACCAGTGGACTAAAATTTTGCCTACTGCAGAGGATGATTTTTGACCCAGGTTCCCCCAATCAACTACTGTGACCACAACAACTTGTCAGTTTCCATAATAATCTTTACATGTTTCAGATTTTGGAATATTTTGTCTAATAATGGTAGGCTTGTCTATGCAGTCACTTAACAAGGATAACAAGGTGTCTTTCTACAATATATTTAAAAGAAATAAGCAAATTGGTCTGAGTGGTAAACATTTTCAAATATTACACTCCGTTACAAATCTCAGTCAACATCTTACAATTTCTTACTTTTTCAGAGAATTATTAGGTATTTAGCAAGTTGTTTAATGTAATACACTGACACATAAGCCTAATGAGACTCATCCCTATAATATACTATATATATAATTCTGAATAAAAAGCATTATCTAGAATAGTTTAAATAACACCAGGAGATTTGGGGTACTTTTAAATGCATTATGAGATAGACTGAGTTGAATAGGATCAGAGAGGATGGTGTTTCTGGTCTTGTAGCTTACACATTCCAAAGCTGTGACCTCAAAGACACATGACGTCACTGGTCTGTTTAGGAGTACAAGCCTTGCATTGGGTAATTTTAAAAACATATTTAGTTAAAATGATTCACACATTTGAGGGTGACTGTTACCAAGAAGAATCCATATAAATGACGTACAAGAGGAAATAAGAAAATGGGTGTATTCCACATTGACTTGGCTGTGTTCACCGTCGTCGTAGTTATGAATGTTGTCCTGGTCTGGGTTTTGTTGCTCATAGGCAGAGAGAGTTAAAGCGCAGACACTTTACCACACCTCAGACTATACTGATTTATTAACCTTGTATATACGTGTATACTGTATATTTATCTCAAGTAAATACCAACTGTTTATGTTTCAGTAAAAAGTGTCATTCTGACCAGAGTTTTGGTGGTTTTGGCTACAGGTTGTTCATCAAATGATGGTGGAATTCAGTTAAATTTCAGTAAAGTAAATATATATATTTTTTGTTTCCCCAGACTTTCAATATAAGCTAAAGAATGGGATTTTCTTTTTTAACATATTCTCAGATGTAAACTTATCAACTGCACTTTACTTAAATTTGTGCTCATACAAAAAGTGAACATCCAGAAACACACTAAAGGTAATAGAATATAAATACAGTTCAAATTCAAATGTGGCGTAATTTACTGATAAACTGTCACCGTATCTACAGTTCTGTAGCAAAGTAATAAGAGAACAGAATGGTTCACTCATTTTTGATGTCAAGGCTTAAGGGCTTAGTGGATTTCAGGGCATGTAAATTTAATTTAGTCTATGTACACTGTACTAAATGAACTGCTCTGAGAAAGGGCTTGAACTATGCACTTTTGGTTACTTCAAATAAATATGAAAAATAAAATGGTGTCTTGTTTTTGTTAAATGTGAGCGTGAAAATGTGTGAAAACCCAGCAGAAGTCATTTTGGGTTTTTATGGGTCAGAAATGGAGTATCTAGGGATTTAGTACTGTTTACTATAGAAAATCGCGTCATTATTTTTCTCATTCTTAAATTAAAGCGTCTGTTAAATGCCTAAATGTAAATACGTATTTCTTTTCATCAGGGAATGAAAAAAGTTGTGGGTGGTGCTGGTTTAGTCTCTAGCATTCGTTTTTTATTATTTTGGGTTGGTGTGAGTCACTCTCAAGTGTAACTTCTGCGTCAAACTGACCAATAATCGTTTCCATATCTCTCATATTACGTCTCACAGAAAGTGATTGCGTTTATCCACCCGTAGAGTACTTTCACTGTACAGACATCCATGTCAAACGGAGAGTCGTATTGAAACGTCAAAGCATATTTTTTATGCTTATTGACATGCTAAACACGCTGTATAGTGCAAAATAAGTGCTTATTCTTATAAACGCTTACATTTGTATTTAAACCACAGTCGAATGAATCGTTTATTTCGCGTTATCTAGTTAAATTACACTCTTATTTTGAAAACATTACTTAACCCGGAAGCATACGTCCTGTCCCCGCCCTTCTCAGAAGTGTTTACGTTGCTTTCCCTGCCCGGTGGGTGGGTGTGTGAGTGCGTGCGTGAGTAAATGAATGTGTTTGAGTTTGTGTCGAGTATATAATAGTTTTATTCATTCGGGAACGGGAACAAGTCACCTCTGATAGAGGATCCTTACCTGCACACTGCACTGAATCACACCGACTGTTAACTCAAAACTTCACTGTGAGACGAGGTAAGTCTGTTTTTTTTACAGTTATGGAAGATTCTGTATATTGTATATTTGTATATTTTACAAGTTAATTGAATGTAAAGTTTTTGGCTGTGAGTCTTGATATAGCTAAAATATTGATCGGAACTGCTCACAAGTTATAAGCTCTGCTCTGCTTTTGGCATAAAATTGACAGTCGGTTGTCAAGAAAGGGTGAAAAGGTGAAGAAAAAGAAACTTGTCAGAAATACATTTTGTACATGAGAACATCAACAGTATAAGTTACACTACAGTATTTTTTAATACGACGTGTTAAACCCATCATCAGAAAACGGATCTACAATATTTTTTTCTTTAACGTGTATCTGGTTGCTATTATTAGTGATTAATGGTTGGGTTTGGTTGGATAAAGAGCAGAGTCAATAACCGTAGCCTTAATGGCCCAGGGGGCAAGTAATATGATACCTTACTCTGGACCCTCTTACCTCCCCATGAGCCCCTGGAACCCTGCCGAAGGCGATGAAATGTCCTCAGAGCATTTTGCTTACAGACTATAGTAGCTTATCCTTCATTCTTTTTTCATGTGTATGTATCTAATTATACTGACCTGATGTGTTTGTGTTTGGCTTTCTTTTACCTATGAAGATGGTACAGATTAAGAAGATTTGCTGTATAGGAGCCGGATATGTCGGTGGGCCAACATGTAGTGTAATTGCCAGCATGTGTCCTGAAATAACAGTCACAGTGGTGGATGTGAATGAGTCCCGGATCAAAGCCTGGAACTCTGACACACTGCCCATCTATGAGGTAAAGACATGAAAGGAATCATCTTGACGAGTTCAGTTGGAGAATTAAGACACTATAGTTTGATTTTCTGTTAAATTGCTTTAAAACAGTGTGTGTTGTGAAAAGCCCTATGCCAAAATAAATAACATGACATCTGTGTCGATTACCATAGAATTTTTTTTTACATCTGTTTGTAAAAACAAACCAAAATGGATTGACAGTTAAGCACTTATAATGTAAGCCTTAATGTAATTAGAAATAAGAATAATTAGAAGTGGTATTTTGATGAAGTCCACCTGTAACATCATGAGTCATGAAATGTGTTTTTTTGTTTGTAGCCGGGTCTGAATGAGGTGGTGCTGTCATGTCGTGGGAAAAACCTCTTCTATTCCACCGACATCGACTCTGCTATTAAAGAGGCGGATTTGGTCTTCATTTCTGTGAGTACAAGAACAGATTTTTATGAGTCAGTGTTAAACAAGAAGTGAAGAATGCATCCCATAAGATTTGTAGGTCTTTTTATACAATAGGAAATTTTCATGTTTTAAAAAACTCTCTTTCTTAGGTAAACACACCTACTAAGACATACGGTATGGGCAAGGGTCGTGCTGCCGACCTGAAATTTATTGAGGCGTGTGCGCGGAGAATCGTGGAGGTGTCGGACGGCTATAAAATCGTTACGGAGAAGAGCACAGTACCGGTTCGTGCAGCCGAGAGCATCCGCAGGATATTTGATGCGAACACGAAACCCAGTCTCAACTTACAGGTGTGTGGTTGTTAGTGAATGTTTATATAATGTTTTTTAAACGTTCTGCTGTTGTTGATCTTTCTTCTCTTCAATATTTATGGCCATGATTGCAGGTTCTCTCCAACCCAGAGTTCCTCGCAGAGGGAACAGCAGTGAAGGACTTGAAGGATCCAGATCGTGTCCTGATTGGTGGAGATGAGACCCCAGAAGGTCAAAGGGCCATCAGTGCTCTCTCTGCAGTTTATGAAAACTGGGTCCCCAAGTCCCGCATCATTACCACCAACACCTGGTCCTCAGAGCTTTCCAAACTGGTGAGAGTGTTTATAGAAAGTATGTGTGTAAAGTTAATAAAGATGAACCATTATATAATAATATGGTTTGTGACATTTAAAAAACGTGCGTTTTAGGCGGCAAATGCGTTCCTAGCCCAGCGAATCAGTAGCATAAACTCCATCTCTGCTCTGTGTGAATCTACTGGGGCTGATGTTGAGGAGGTGGCAAGAGCCATCGGCATGGATCAACGAATTGGCAGCAAATTCCTTAAAGCCAGCGTGGGTCAGTCTCTTATTCTTTTTTTTAAACATTTTTAGATAAGAATTTTGCATTAGTTGTTGCTTTAAATGACTGTTTTTCTGTGTCAGGTTTTGGGGGAAGTTGTTTTCAGAAGGATGTGTTGAATTTGGTGTATCTATGTGAGGCGTTAAATCTTCCAGAAGTTGCTTCATATTGGCAACAGGTAATTATTCAAATACTTTAAAAAGGTAGTAGTTTTAGGTAAGGAACAGACCAAAATGTTTTATTTTATTTCTTTTGCGTCCGCATATATTCAATAAAGGCTTGTGAAGAAAGTTTAACTTATGGTAAAAGTTCACCCAAAAGTGAAAATTCTGTCATAATTTACTTAACTTCTTGTCATCTCAAACCCATGACTTTCTTCGGCAGAACACAAAAGATAGTATTTTGAAGAATGCTGGTAACCAAAAAACTGTGGCATCCATTGACTTCTCATTGGTTGTGTCCATAAAATAGAAGTCAATGGGTTCCGCTGTTGTTTGGATATCAACATCCAAAGATTCAAATCATCATCATTTACCCTCATGATGTTCCAAAAAGATGTTCAGCAAAATGTTCAAGCTGCTCTTTTCTATGCAGTTAAAATGGGACAACTGTGGTCACCATTTACTGGCATTGTATGGAAAACATTGCTTAGACACTTCTGCATGTCTTTTTTGTTTCATGTATAAAAAGCAATTCAGTTCTGCAAAAGACGATAAGTAAATGATGCCAGAATTGTTATATTATTAAAAATGTTGTAATTTGTTCTGTTTAAAATCTTACAAAAACACAAAGCATAATAGACAAATTGGGACGCAAATTAATATGCTGTGTGCTGCAAAAACGCAATATCATTGTTTCACCCTTTACTTTCTTCTGCACGTGTAGGTAATTGACATGAACGAATATCAGAGAAAGAGATTCGCCTGTCGAATCATTGACTGCCTGTTCAACACCGTTACAGGGAAGAAAATCGCCCTGTTAGGCTTTTCTTTTAAAAAGGATACAGGAGATACAAGGTGCGAACACACTTTGACCCAGTCATTAATCACATTTCTATTACAACTCATTCATGACATTGCAAAAATGGCTCTTTCACCTACAAACACACACACCATTCAAAAGCCAGACCTCAGAGGTTGAGTTAATCATCAACTTTGTTTAAAAAAAAGCTTGCACGCTCATGTTTTGCACACACACACCCATGGCCTTTATCCAGAGTTAGATGAGAATGCCATGCTCTGTCCCTGTGTTGTGTAGCATGACTGTGCTGCTTTACTACCTCCATTAAAACCAGCATGACAGGAACATTTCGTATAAAAAATGTTAGAATTATATTGTGCGCAACAATTGAAATTGAACGTACATTTCAAAAATGATGTAAATCCATCCTTTGTGTATGTCAGGGAGTCATCCAGCATCTACATCTCTAAGTATCTAATGGACGAAGGAGCCAAGCTGCATATTTATGACCCTAAAGTGCTGAAGGAGCAGATAATGCAGGACCTGTCTCAACCCAGCATATCTGGAGACAACCCTGAGAGAGGTGTGTTTGCCATTCTTTACCTATAGATTCATATTTTTGTGTATGATGGGAGAGACTTGTGGGATTGTGTGAGTGCTGTGTCTTGCTGAATCTGATGTAGGGCAAAATGGAAAGTATCATTTGTCTTTGTCTGTCTAATTTGATAACACTCTTTGCAGTATCTGATCTGGTAACTGTGACAAATGACCCGTATGAGGCATGTGAAAGCGCACACGCACTGGTAATCTGCACCGAGTGGGACATGTTTAAGGTAAACACACACACACATTGTATTCAGAATCAAATGAAATCACGATACTACAACTTCAAACAACTTGGCATTGTTATGGCACCAAAACAAGGTAATACCAATGTATTTTTAATAAAGTATTACAAAACACGTTGTGTTTGTTTTCAGGATCTGGACTATGAGAAAATATATTACAAGATGCTTAAACCTGCATTTATCTTTGATGGTCGACGAGTCCTGGACCACCTGCATGTCCAACTCCAGAACCTCGGCTTTCAGGTCTGTCTATGAGTCATGTTTGCGTGTACCAAAGTGTGTATGGGGGCACTTCCTCGACATCTTTATTTGTACATTTACATAGTGACAACGGTGTTTTTGGTTTGTGTAGATCGAGACTATTGGAAAGAAGGTGACCACCCGGATTACTTTCACGCCCACTGGAGGAGTGCCACGACTCGAACCACCCAGCAAAAAAGCCAAAGCATAAGACACCAACACGCACTTATGCACACACCTGCATGTGCATTGTACACTTGATTAAAATAATTTGCTGATAAAACCTATGTGTGACCCCAGACGCTTCCGTCTTGTGTCATGCATGTGCCATGTGTGTGTTTAATAATCTGACTTGTGCTTGTAACGTTTTTACGTGACTGGCTTATCTCTCATGGCTGTTCGCAGTGAATGCAGACAGTTATGTCATATTTTAAACATGTAATCATTTATTTTTAAACCACAATTGTAAGCATTTTTAGTGTTTTAGCGGTATTACCTGCACACAGAACAAATCTGTTTAATGCCACACTACTATTTAGTAGTGCAGTATTGTTTACATGTTAAATTGTCAGTGGTTTTAATAACAGAATCACGTTTTTGAAATGTTTGACACAAGGAAATGGAACTTTTATATCGGGACCAAGTGGCAGAACTCAAACAGCTGTATACATTCACCGTGAATTCAGCGTGTGATTGTATTGGGCAAGTAGCTTATGAAGTCACCAATCATTCATTCATTTCTATATACATTGTTTGGATGTGTATGTTAATGTAGAATCTCAGTTGTAGCTTTTATAAAACATGTACTGTACAGATTTGTAATGGTTATGTACAATGATCACAGAGAACTGATTTCTTAAATAAATATGGACCAACAAAAAGAAGCATTGTAACTTCATTTCATGAGGAAGAACAACCATGGTTGAAACGAAAACAAACATGCACAATGAATATATATTTTGGACAAGATAACCTCAATTTGATAACCTGTTTATATCAGTTAAATGATAAATATACATTATACATAATTTGTTTCAGAATTTCATTTCTAAAACATTCAAGCATTTATTTAAACAATATCTTCTAAAATAATCTAATAACAGTTAATGTAAGGTGTTTAATATCTGCATTAAGACATTGTTTGGAACATTGATGTGCATTCAACTCTTAAGTCTCTCAAGCATTTTATTGTGCCGTAAAGAAAAAAATGAATGTTCAATGATTCAATGTTTATGAAGTTTATATTATGTTACTGTCAACAAAAAGGGATTTATTTTGAATTTTACAGAGTTAACACTATGAATTACTCTGCTGCCATCTCCTCACTCTTCCTCTTTTCCAGTAGGTTCTTCAAGAAGAACTCTCCTGAGAATTAAGTAAAAACCACAAAACAAAATGTTTAAACAAATAATAATGTTGCAGTTCTTAAGGTTCACGGACATTATAAAAAGCACTCAGGTTATACAGAGGTTACCTGCTTTGTAAGAGGAACGCACAAGTGGCCCGCTGGCTGTGTAGACGAAGCCCATCTCCTGACCAACTTTCTCCCAGTATGCAAACTTCTCCGGAGTAACATATTCTTCCACCTTCAAACAGACAAACACAATCAGTCCGATGCCTTCGAGGAAAGACAGAAAGTATGTCAGCTGTGTAAATGCAGCACATGCATGTGAATGTACAATTCAAACTTTCTGTTCACCTGAAACAACTATATTTATTTCAAAGACATAAGTTTCCTTTCCTTATTATCATTACTCCTTATTAGGTTCCTTATGATCATGTAGTGTTGTTATACCTTAAGATGGCGTTTGGTTGGCTGCATGTACTGTCCCAGTGTTAAACAGTCCACTCCTGAATCCCTCAATTCTGCAAAAAACAACAACAACAATTGCTCACTTGCTGACTTATTCATAGTAATTTACCTCCTGGGCTAAGCATAAATATAGTTCTCCAATTCTGGTATAAATTAGTGTTACCGCACTTTACCTTTCAATGTGGCATGTATCTGTTGATCCGTCTCTCCAAGTCCAAGCATAATGGAAGTCTTGGTGAGCACACTGGGTTTCACCTTTTTGGCATGTCGTAATACGCTCAATGATTGGTTAATATTTGCACGGGGATCACGTACAAACCTGTAGATTATAGATCAAGATCTGCAAATGACGTCTCTAAGCTTTTAAAAAACTTAAAGGCATAGATTCACTTAAAAATAAAAATTCTGTCATCATTATTTATTAATCTTTATGTTGTCCAAAACCTATGTATAATTTTTTTCTCTGCTGAACACAAAATAAGATATTTTGAGAAAGATCTCAGTGGTTTTGCATCCATACAATGGAAGTCAAAGGGGGGAAATATATTTTGTTAAATGTAGGCTACTTCAAAATAACTTCTGAAGAGAAAAAGTCATACAGGCTTTGAATAATATGAGAATGAGTAAATGATGAAATCATTATAACTATCCCCATTTTGAGGCCTGTTTGGAAGTTTGTATAGGCCCCCAAGTGGGCTTCACTGGGCAATATTACTGCCATCTGGTGGTAACTGTATGTAACAGCAAGCATATAAAGCAAGAAAATAACAAAATACACACAACTTTTGACTTTCCCATATCACGCATCACCCTATTAAAACTAACTGTGCTTCTAGACATTACACATAACATCTTAGACAGAACACATAATGGATTTAAAGGAACAGTTCACCCAAAAATGAAAATTCTGTCATTATTTACTCATCCTCAGATTGTTCCAAACCTGTATACATTTCTTTGTTCTGCTAAACACAAAGGAAGATATTTGAAAGAATGTTAGTAACCAAGCAGATCTCATCCCCCTTTGACTCCCATAGTATTTATCTTCCCTACTATGGCAGTGAAGGGGGGATGAGATTTGTTTGGTAGGAGTAGTTCACTATAAAATGTCAGGATAATTCACTCACTCACATGAAATACAATCCGTTCGTGTGTTTATTTCTTCTGTCGAAAATAAATTGAGGCTTATAAGGAAAGCTTTCCAGGGTTCTTCTCCATATAATGGACTTCAACGGGGGGCTGTTGGTTAAGGTCCAAATTTCAGTTTCATTGCAGCTTCAAACGGCTCTAAACGGCGCCAGCCGATGAATAAGTGTGTTTAGCAAAACGATTAGTCATTTTTCAAGAAAACTAAAAAATATTTTTAAACATAAATACACGGCTTGCACTGCTTCCGAGATGTACGTCCATGAATTCCGTATTACACAATCACGTGGGAAAGGTTACGCGTGAAGTAGATTTCAAAAGATTTAAACATCCCTGATATGCACACGAACTGACCATTTTAAACAATAATCTTGCACAAAGATGTATATCGTGTCATTTAACATCCAAGAACTTTTGAAAGGTCTTCTTTCTCCACACTCGTAAATACTGGGTCGGAACTTCCGCTTACGTTTTTTTACGCATTACCTTTCTAACGTGATTACGTAGTACGTGAAGTTATGGACGCGCGAGGCAGAGCAAGCCATATATATTTATGCTTAAAACATATTTAATTTTTTAGTTTTCTTGGAAAATGACTAATCGGTTCACTAGACAACACCCTTATTCATCGTCTTGTGTTGTGTAGAGCCGTTTGAAGCTGCGATAAAACTGACATTTGGACCATAACCAACCCTGGAAAGCTTTCCTCAAAAGCCTCAATTTGTTTTCGACAGAATAAATAAACACACGGACGGCTTGCACGACATGGGTGTGAGTGAATTATCATGAAATAGAAATTTTATAGTGAACTACTCCTTTAAATGATAATAGCTATAACTATTCAAAAAATGTTAGATCCTAAGATCCATCATTCCCTCCTCTACATCATAATTGTTAGATCTTTCAGATTGTTAAAGCTTTCCTGTAGCTCAGTGGTTAGAGCATGGCGCTAGCAATGCCAAGGTCATGGGTTCAATCCCAGGGATTGCACGTACTGCGATACAAATGTATAATATAATGCAATGTAAGTCGCTTTGGATAAATCGTCTGCCAAATGCATAAATGTAAATGTAATACTATAATACATGTTTTGTTGTTTTCAATTGCATAGTCACAATAAAATGCACCAACCTCTGCAACTCTCTAACCGTCTCTACATTGTGAGCATAAACATCAAGCCCAGACAAAGCAACTTTCTCCACTGCTGCCAGATCACCACGAAAATCAGGAGTCAAACACTCTACCAGGATATTAGAGTTCCTAGGACACCGAATAGCAACATTTTTAAAATCACATTTTTACACATACCTAAACATAAATATCAGAGAAATATCTGTACCTCTCCTTAAGGTTTAACACAGTGTCTGCAATGTGCTCAGCACCACCGTCAGGAATATCTGCTCAGCACAATAAAATGATGCATTTGCTTGATCAGTCTGAAAGCTTTGGTAGTAGCACGCTTGCGTCTTATGTGTTTTCTCACCATCTCTGTCTACTGATGTGAGCACTACATAGTCCAGTCCCCATGCTGCGATGGCCTTTGCTGTGTTATATGGCTCATCCGGGTCAAGAGGGGGAGGACGTCTTGCTGTTTTAACTGAACAAAACCTACAGCCCCGTGTACATGTGTCACCCATTAACTAAGGGAAGAGAATCAAGCACGGATGAACAATCAGGATTCTGCTACTTGGGAAGTTATATATAAAATGTCTATAATATTGAGATATTGACATCATTTTGTGTGTGTGTGGTATTACCAACACTCACCATAATAGTTGCTGTGGCAGTAGCATACTCTCCTCCACCCCAGCATTCCCCAATATTAGGACATCTGGCCTCCTCGCAGACCTGTAACCATAGTAGCAACTGTTTACACTTCCTGTTTACACAATATGTGAACATAATTTAAAAGAAATAACGAGAGCAGCTATTTACAGAAGAAAGTCATACATATTAGGAACAACATGTAGGTGGGTAAATTATAACAGAATTTTCATTTTTTGTTGAATCATTCCTGTTCCAATATTGATGTTGAACACAATCAGGTAGTGATTATTGTGTCAAACATGTTTTGTGTCACACTCACAGTGTGCAAGTTTAGTTCTCGGAGCGTGTTTTTCAGTTTGTTGTAGTTCTTTCCTATAGGGATCTCCGTCTTAAGCCATGGCGGTAGCCTTAGTCTGAGAAAACAGACACAGATGGTTAAATCTAAATCACATATGGACTGGATTTACAAGATCCAAATGTAAACTTTAAAATACTGTGGCAAGAAAAAGTATGTGAACCTTTTGGAATTTCATGGTTTTCAGAATAAATTTGTCATAAAGGGTGATCTGATCTTCATCAAGGTCAAGGGTCAAGGGTATTGACAAACATAATGTGTCTAAAAATAATAACACAACATTTTTTTGATCTTTCATGTCTTTATTGAGAACAACCAAAAAACCGTAGTGCTTGTGGAAAAAGTATGTGAACCCTTGAGTTAATGACCTCAAAAAAGCTAATTGGAGTCAGGTTTTAGCACACCTGGAGTCTCCTGAAGATAATAAGTTTGGAGGTGTGGACTACAGCTACTTTGACTGATAAAAACCCCTCAAACTTTTGGAGTTTGCTCTGCACAAGAAGAACACGCTTATGTGAGCCATGCCTCGCCAAAAAGAGCTTTCAGAGGGTCTACGATCAAGAATTGTTGATTTACATAAAGCTGGCCAGGGTTACAAAGTTATTTCAAAGACTTTAGAAATTCACCAGTCTACAATTCAAACAATCTACAAATGGAGACACTTTGGGACTGTTGCTACTCCACCAAGAAGTGGGTGCCCAGTCAAAATGACACCAAGAGCAACCCCGAATGACAGCCAAAGATTTGAAGGTATCATTGGAACTTGCTAACATCTCTGTTCATGAGTCTACAATACGTAAAACACTGAACAAGCAGGGTATCCACGGCAGGACACCACGAAGGAAGCCACTGCTTACTAAAAAGAACATTGCTGCACGCCTGAAGTTTGCAAAAAAACACATTGACACTCCACAGCGGTATTGGCAAAATGTTTTGTGGACTGATGAAGCTAAGATTGAAATATTTGGAAAAACACACAGCACTACATCTGGCGTAGAAAGGGAACGGCATATCATCATGAAAACATCATCCCAACTGTAAAGTATGGTGGAGGAAACATCATGATTTGGGCCTGCTTTGCTGCATCAGGGCCTGGCCAGCTTGGAATCATTGAGGGGAAGATGAATTCCCAAGTATATCAGACAATTCTTCAGGATAATGTGAGAATGTCTGTACGTCAGCTGAAACCGTGTAGAAGGTGGGTGATGCAACAGGACAACGACCCAAAACACCGGAGCAAGTCCACAACAGAATGGCTTCAGAAAAACAAAATCCGCCTTTTGGAGTGGCCAAGTCAGAGCCCAGACCTCAACCCAGTAGAGATGCTATGGATTGACTTGAAGAGGGCCATACACATGAGACGTCCAAAGAATATGACAGAGCTAAAGCAGTTCTGCCAGGAAGAATGGGCTAAAATTCCTCAACGATGTGCAGGTCTGATCCACATCTACAGGAAGCGCCTGGTTGAGGTGATTGCTGCCAAGGGGGGTCAACCAGTTATTAATTCTAAGGGTTCACTTACTTTTTCCACTGCCACGTTGAATGAGTGTGTTCAATAAAGACATGAAAGCTCAATTTTTTTGTTATTATTTTTAGACACCTTATGTTTGTCAATATCCTTGACTTAAAATGTGATCTGATCTTCATCTATGACAAATTTATTCAGAAAACAATGAAATTCCAAAAGGTTCACATACTTTTTCTTGCCATTGTAACTCATTTATATATCATACAAACACTACACAAATTTAAACCCAATAAAATGTGTAATACCTGTCTGTATGTTATAAATAAAAACTAGACAAAAATATTGTGGTGCGGTAAATGTTTTCCATACCATGGCACTTACTGATAATTTTGTTTATTCCAAGCTCTCTGTTATGTCTGCACAGAACTGTCACATAATAGACAGTAAACCATAACTGTTATTAATAAAGTGCTATTGAGCATTATTGAAAGTGAATATAAGTGGTTTGCATCAGGTTACCTTTCTCCCTTATGTCTCTTAAGGTTGCCCCTGTATTCTTCCCACTTGCTCTTTTCTGACAGCTCTCCAGATATAAAGTCCTGCAGGTTGAGCCCATCCTCCTTAATCTCTTTCTTCTTCTCTGCAAGTGTGGACGATGTGTTGGTAGCAGTGGTCAGTCTGTTAGAGTAAACCTGTGACCAGCAGCACAAGATGAGAAAACTCCAGCCCGACTATTTAAAAAACTTTTATGTCGGATATGACATCATCACCCCAAAACATGGGATGAATCGAGAACATTAAACACATTTAAATTTGTTTAACCAGCGGACGCTATATAACTACAATGACCCTTGTATTACCAGTACATAACGAAAAAACGTGTATAGCTGTATATGTACAGGTAATATACGGCAAGAAATCACTTACATGTGACACTTCAAAACATTTTGACTGTAAAAACAAATGATTAGACGAATATCGACCCGCAGCAACACAACTTCGGCTAATCAACGCCATGACTTTAGATCCTGCTTGAGCCAGAGCGCTCGTCTTTGCCAACAATTACTCTGACATCGATTAAATCGGACTTTGCAAATCACGGCACGTTTATAACACTGACAAATACTTGTTCTGTGGGTGTGATACCAGTTTTATCAAGCTTGTGTGTATGGCCGTGTATATACATACAAATTGTTTTTAAAAAAAATATTATTTTGTAAAGTTCTTAGGTATCGGCAATCGTTTGATCATGCTTAGGCGTCAGTCAAAGACGCAACACGTATTGGTTACTTTTACGTCATGACGTCCTTCCTCCTTCCTTTCCTCCTTTATCGGCGAGGTAAGAACATGGCGCGTACTGTTCTTGAGCGTTTTAATCAAGTGCAATCTGCACAAATTTCATATCTGTTGAATTTGCCCAGTATCTCATGGGGTTGTTCACATGTTCATAAAAATATATGTGGCTGTATTTGTGTTAAATGATCTGATGACATTTGATAATCGCAGTCCGGCCGATCAGTGTTTATGTGTTAGCATGAACTTTTAGGCCGAACCAAGCACGTCATTCATTCATTACTAAAATATTAAAGTAGGATCTGCCTCGACACGTAAGAAAACGTGAAAACAAAGCCCCAAATGTCGTTTTAAGCTACACATACACTAGTTTCTGATACGACTTTACGAAGTCAGAAATGCCGGGTTTGATGTAACGTTAGACTGCAACTGTGGTGTTTATTGCTATTAACACGAAACAGGTAACGTTAAATTATGACTGCGTAAATACATGTTCAGAAACAAATGCTGTTGCCTTTTTTTTGTCAGAATGAAGACCATTCTCAGTAACCAGACTGTGGACATCCCCGACAACGGTATGTCAAACTTGAGACGTCATGCTTTGAGGAGTCTGTCTTAACTATTGAGACGCGTGTATGGTCTAAATGTTTTGATGGACTTTTCATCAATCTTTTTCTTACAGTCGAGGTGATCCTCAAGGGCCGCACAGTTGTGGTGAAGGGACCCCGTGGTACCCTTCGCCGGGAGTTCAACCATATTAACCTCGAGCTCAGTCTGCTCGGCAAGAAACAGAAGAAGGTAGGCAGCCTCGAGATACACACTTGCATGAATAAATGGCTTGCAATCAATACATGGCTTTGTAACGTAAACGTTAATGTGTGTAGACTTAGTGGTTGTTTGTCTGTGTATGTTTCAGTTGCGTGTTGACAAGTGGTGGGGTAACAGGAAGGAGCTTGCCACAGTCCGCACCATCTGCAGTCATGTCCAGAACATGATCAAAGGCGTCACCCTGGTCAGTAAACGGCATTTAACACACAAATAGCCTGATCAAATACTTAAACATGCATGATGTATCAAGACTACTATGTGATAACTTACTTTTATTTTGCAGGGCTTCAGATACAAAATGCGATCTGTGTATGCCCATTTCCCCATTAACGTGGTAGTTCAGGAGACTGGCTCTCTGGTGGAGATCAGAAAATTCTTAGGGGAGAAGTACATCCGCCGTGTCCGCATGAGGGCAGGTATGTAGGCTTTTTGTCTGAACTATTTTGATTTTCACACATACTCTGTGTTGTATGGGGTGTGGATGCGGCGCAAGCCATTGTGCTTAAACACAACGTGCTGCAGTGCGCTTGTTATCCACGGCTTGTGTGTTGGGGATGGGCAATATGGCCCTAAAACTCTCACGGTGTTTTCTGGTATTTGTGACAGTAATGATACAAATGACGATATAACTATAACACCATCTTCCATCACTGTTTTTTGCTACAAGTGATAGTAGCTGCATGTAGTCTAGAGCCTCAGAAGCACAAACATTAATCAAAAAGTAAAACGTACCCTGAATCAAAAAGGCTCCTAAAATATACTTGCAGTATTTTTATTGTTGGGTGGAAACGATCGCATCACGCTGTCAATTACTCTCTTCTGAACTGTGTGAACCTTCTCTTCTCACAGAAACATATCTGTAGGACTCGAACAACAGAAAGAGAACAGAAAATGCGGATAAAAGAAATCTATTTAAATCATCATAAACGTATTTAAAATAACGTAATAACTCGCATTTTATACTGGATGTAAACAGGCAGCAGTGCGGTGCGTGCCGCGTCGCTATGAAAGCACATGTGGGCGCGAGCTGCACACGGGACGCTCAGTTCATGCATCCTGTATATAACAGGCAAGAAATTATATTAAACAATTTTTGCAATGCGCACGCGCGCATAACATCTAACGAATGTTTAAATAAAGACTTTAGCCTAAACTAAATGTTGTTGATTATCAACAAATACTTAACAAATGTATTAAATAAAACGAAAGTGAAACTAAACATTAACTCTGATACATCTACAGTGCCATCCTTCACGAGAGTTAGAGCTCCTCTTTTAGAGCAAACTCAGTGTTTCCCCTAGGTTTACTGCTTTGGAGGGGGATGTGGTCTCTATATTTTTTTGCCGCGGAGGTCCGGACAATGCTTTTTTATAAATAATATTTAATCAATCAATCTAATGTTTTATCAGGCCATTTATATTATATTCTGATAGCCACAGTTAGGCCTGGTAACTGATCAAATTTGTAGGCTATGGTGCTGAAGCGAAGTCCTAGTAGTCTTTTTGAATATTTAAAAAACAACTGAAATGAATTTATCATGAGAAGTACTTACAAAGTTACTAACAAGTAGCCATTCATACTACTGATTCTAAATAATCTTTCTGATGAAAACATGAATGGATTAGGATACTTGAGTCACTTTTATAAAAATGCTTTAGAAAGAAACATTACCCATGTACGTCTTCAGACAAAACAATGGCACTGACATATTTTACAACAGCTGACACAGCTCAAACATTCATTTAAGTCTGGGACTAGACATGTGCCCGGTTAACCGCGGTTACCACCAAATCCTGCTGAAACCGAGCTGGCTGCGATAATGCAAGGTATCGTTTATTTTATTTATGCGTAGCTTGTCTGTGAAGCACGGCTCTGGGATCAGTAGGAAATGCTGATCGATCTAAAAGCAGTGCGAGTTTGAGTAGCTTATAACGTGCATTTAAAAAAGCAACACCCATCAAACATGATCATTATAAATATACTTTATTATCATAAAAATACCTGAGGAGGCTTGAGGATCGGTGATAAAAACATGTCCTTAGGCATTTCCTAGAACTACATGTGTTATGGTCTTCTTCTGCAGTGCGTATTTGGAGTTTCTGCACGAGAGCACCCTCTGGCTTTCAGATGCAGCAGAATTTTACCGTATTTCACTCACAAGTTGTGCATAAATCACGTGATATATATTTTCGGTTAACTGGGCATATGTCTATCTGGGACTAGCCTAAAAGGAGAGGTTTCGTTCTACTTTTACACAAATGTAATATAAATCTTAGGGGTCCACAGAATGTGTCTGTGAAGTTTCACCTCAAAATACACCGCAGATCTTTTATTATATCATGCCCTAATTGCCCAGTTTTGCATATGTGGAGAAACGCGCTGTTTTGGTGTGTCTCTATAAGTGCAAATGAGCTGCTAGTCTCCACCCCCTTTTCAACAGATAACACAGCCAGGGGCAGGCTGTGAGCCTGTGCTTCCATCGACAAAAGAAGGGTTACATAAAGCGAATGAGAAACGCTGTTTCCGTCTTTAAACATCAAACACATTGTTTTCTAAAAGCGAACAGACTCCTAATAAAGGCATCATGTTTTCTACATGCGAAATTACACATGACAAACCGGTCGCGTATTTACAAACCGTAACACTGCTTTCTATAAGTGAAAGTACCCATGACAGACCCATCGCGTGTTTACAGACCATACACACTGCTTTCTATAAGTGAAGATACTCGAGACAAACGCATCGCCTGTTTACAGACAATACACACTGCTTTCTATAAGTGAAGATACTCGAGACAGACCCATCGCGTGTTTACAGACCATACACACTGCTTTCTATAAGTGAAGATACTCGAGACAAACGCATCGCGTTTTCTCTAAGTGAAAATAACGTTACACAGGACAATCCCGTTGCGTGTTTACAAGCCACACACATTGCTTTCTTTGCGTGAAAGGACAAACGTTTCACAATGATGTTTTCCCTACTTTTAAGTTGCCCTGAGGTCTTAAAAAATAACGGTAGTTACAATGTCTTTATTTGCAGCTTTGCCTCGTTCAGTATGGAGGATTTCCATTGAAAACAAAATAAATCCATTGCTCTCCTGTCAGGCTGGGAACAGTGTTCTGTGCTGCTCTGTGCAGCCAACAACAGAACACTTAGCATGCTTTGCTTACTTTTGCCATGGTGTCGAAACTAATTCACATATGTCGCTTGTGAAGACTAATTCCTACCGTGGGGAGAATTTATACCGGTATATCGCAAACGATATAATATCGCCCATCCCTATTGTGTGCCACAAATTCAACAATGGTCACTTGATCATCACTTTTTGTGATGAAACCTCTCCTCCACACACAACCAGAGTAGTTGTAAAGGCCACTGCAAAGCTGATAATGTGGTGTTCTGGCATTTGTAATGATGGATTTGATCCCAGCTTGTTTTTTAGTCACAGAAATGTGGGAATTTTTGTTTTTTAAGGTGTATCGTGTGCAGTGTCTTCTGCTCAGAAAGACGAGCTGGTTCTGGAGGGTAATGATATTGAGCTGGTGTCAAATTCAGGTAAGCATTGTGTACTAATGACTACTCATGAGGATTTTTAGCTGGATCTAACATTTTTTTAAATCCTATGTGTCACTTGTCAAAGTAAAAACCGGAATTTTTTTTGTGAGTAGAATTTACTGAGTGGTCCCATTTTTTGTGTGTTCAAGTTAAATTCAGGTATTAAGCGTCTTGTGAATGCTAATGCCATTTTTATCTCAAGTCTCCCTGGTTCTAATGTCTGTAAGATTTTGATTGCTGAAACCCACAACCCCCCCCCAAAGCCTAAACCTTGCATCCCCCAGCACCTATTCTGCACTAGACCGGAACATCCATGTCTTGTTGTATGGTCATTCAACAGAG